>NW_026571175.1:38818072-38833072 GCF_026225935.1 Boleophthalmus pectinirostris | reverse complement strand
GTCTCGGGTCTGGACTCACAGAGACCGAGCAGGAGCCCAAAGACCAGAGTCCAGGTCCAGACCAGGTCCATGTTTGTGAAGTCCTCAGTCCCAGAGCGAGCAGATAATCCTCTTATTGGACTAGAATGGTCACATGGCCACAGGGGTCAGAGGTCACTCCAGGACACACAGGATCCACTTTATTTAAGCCCCCCCCATTATCCTAACCTCAGCTCCTCCTCCTCCTCCTGGATTGTGGGAGTTGAACCTGCTCGAGTTCTTCAGGGTGTCTGGGTTTTCTACGATTCTTTTCCATTTTTAAAATGTTTAAATCCTCGTTACTCCTAAAGTGATTTTTGTCAGACTGAGCCTCACAGCTCCGAGCCGCGCTCCGATTGGCCCAAACGCTCCACGCCGCGCTCCGATTGGCCCAAACGCTCCACGCCGCGCAGGTCAGAGACGTCACGCGGTGGGAGGAGCGGCGGGAGGATGAGGAAAAAGAAATTGGGTTTTCAGGCCCCTGAAAAACAACACGACGCCATCTTGGATTCACCAAAGATTTTATTACAGTTCTGAGTTTAAAAACACAGTGGACCACTTCCTGTATCACCACATGATGACATCACGAGGTGGAACAGAGCGTTTTCAGTGTGAGAGAAGAACTGGTGTTAAATGTGCAGGTTTGTGTCAAACATGAAAGAAACAAAACAACAGCAGAACAGAACAGAGGCATGGACCCTTTAACCTCCTCCTCCTCCACCCCTCCCCCTTCTCCTCCACCTCTTCGCCTCCACCTCCTCCTCTTCTCCTCCTCCTCCACCTCCTCTCTTCATCTCCTCCTCCACCTCATCTCCTCCTTTTCTCCTCCTCTTCATCTCCTCCTCATCTCCTCCTCTTCCTCCTCCTATCCCTCTCTCTCCTCCCTCTGCTCCTCCCTCTCTTCCTCTTTCTCTTCGTCCTCCTCGTCCCCTTCCTCCTGTCTTTCCTCCTCTTCCTCGTCCTCTCCCTCTCTCTCGTCCCCCTCCTCCTGCCGGAGTGTGTGTTGTGTGTGTTGTGCGTGTTGTTTGCGCAGGTGGTTGTGTAGCGCCCCCTGTTTGCGGTAGACGTGTCCGCAGACGTCACACGGGTGCTGTCGGTCGTGCGTGTGGAGCTTCAGATGTTCTTGGAGCTGGTGTCTCCTGGTGAATCGTTTGGCGCAGACGGAGCAGCTGAAGGGTTTGGTTTGGCTGTGCGTGCGGCGGTGGGAGATCAGGGCCTCGTTGGCGATGAAGGCGCGGCCGCACAGCTCGCACGCGTACGGTCGCTCCGACGAGTGGTACCTCAGGTGGCGCCTAAGGTCGGCGGGCCACGGGAACGTTTTCCCGCACAGAGGACAGACGTGAGGACGCTCGCCCGTGTGGATCCGTCTGTGTCGATAAAGACTCCCGTTCTGACTGAACACTTTCCCACAAAAACTGCACATGAACTGACAATCTGCACACAACAAAAACAACAATACACTCTGTTACACACTCCGTTACACACTCTGTTACACAACAAAACACACACTGTTACACACAGTTACACACACTGTCACACAACAAAACACACGCTGTTACACACGCTGTTACTCAGACTGTTACACTGTTACACAACAAAACACACACTGTTACACACACTGTTACACACACTGTTACACAACAAACACACACACTGTTACACACGCTGTTACACACGCTGTTACACACGCCGTTACACACGCCGTTACACACACCGTTACACACGCCGTTACACAAACCGTTACACAACAAAACACGCACTGTTACACACAGTTACACACTGTCACACAACAAAACACACGCTGTTACACACGCTGTTACTCAGACTGTTACACTGTTACACAACAAAACACACACTGTTACACACACTGTTACACAACAAAACACACACTGTTACACTGTTACACATGCTGTTACACACGCCGTTACACACACCGTTACACACACCGTTACACACACCGTTACACAACAAAACACACACCGTTACACATACTGTAACACACCAAAACACACACTGTTACACACACTGCTACACAACAATACACACACTGTTACATACACTGTTACACAACAAAACACACACTGTTACACACACTGTTACACACACACTGTTACACAACAAAACACATACTGTTACACACACTGTTACACAACAAAACACACAGTTACACACACAGTTACACAACAAAACACACACTGTTATTCAACACACACACATACACTAACAGAAGATCAGATGTGTGTGTGTGTGTGTGTGAGCGCAGAAGCTCAAAACTGAAGAACTACAGAGACCATGATGCTTTGCTTCCAACTATCATTAAACACGTTTGGAGTGACCCCTGATTCCACAGTGACCCCAGTGACCCCACAGTGACCTTTGACCCCCTCTAAAATCAGAAGCTTTACCTTTCTTCTTCTTCTGTTTGCTTGTCTCCTCCTCGTCTCCTCCAGGTGCCTCCTCGTTTCCTTTGTTCCTTTCCTCGTCGGCTCTTCCGATGGCTCCTAGTCCCTCGCCTCCTAACTCCTCCCCTCGAGTCTCGTCTCCTTCGTGGTGTCCTGGTCCCTCGTCCCCTCGTGGTTCCTCCGGGCCGGTTCCTCCCCCCCCCTCCCTCACGTGGAAGCACTTGTGGCTGAGCAGGTGGGAGTTGTGGACAAACGTGCGCGCGCACACGGTGCATGTGAGGCGGCGGTCCGAGTGGGCGGAGTTCACGTGCATGAGCAGGTAACCGCGGTGTGTGTAGCTCCGCCCACAAACCTCACAGGTGAACAGCCCCTCGGAGCCTGGACACAAGACGCACAACAAGACCTGGGTTAGACCTGGTCCTGGTCCAGTCCCTGGTCCAGTCCCTGGTTCTGGTCTTGGTTCAGTCCCTGGTCCAGTCCCTGGTCCAGTCCCTGGTCCAGTCCCTGGTCCTGGTCCAGGTCCTGGTTCAGTCCCTGGTTCAGTCCCTGGTCCTGGTCCAGTCCCTGGTCCTGGTCCAGTCCCTGGTCCTGGTCCAGTCCCTGGTCCTGGTCCGGGTCCTGGTCCAGTCCCTGGTCCAGTCCCTGGTCCAGTCCCTGGTCCAGGTCCAGTCCATGGTCCTGGTTCAGTCCATGGTCCAGTCCCTGGTCCTGGTCCTGGTTCAGTCCATGGTCTAGTCCCTGGTCCAGTCCCTGGTTCTGGTCTCACCGCTGCACTTGGGCCTGTGTCTCTTGAGCGTCTCGGTCCTGCAGAAGGACAGCCCACACTCGTCACATTTAAAGGGTTTGTGTCCCGTGTGGCGGTTCATGTGACCCACCAGGTCACGTTTCTTCCGGAACATTCTGGAACACTCGCTGCACCTGCACGTCCAGAACCGGAGGAAACCAAGAAGACGGAAAAAGACGAAGACTCAGAAAAAAGTTCATAGAAAAAGGTCAAATATTAGGAAATATTTGAGGGGTTAATAAAAAAGAAAAAGTGCACCTGTCCGCACCTGTACTCCGCCCGCGTCCTCAACTGTGATGTCACTGGAGGCGGAGCTTCAGGAGTGAGGTCACTTCCTCCCTCTCCAGATTTGGTGTTTCCTCTCCTCACTCTCCTCCGTCTCTTCACACTCGCTCCTCTCTCCTCCTCTTCCTCCTCTTCCTCTCTCACACTTTTCTCCACTCTTTTTCTCAGTGTCATCTTTCTCTCCTCCATCACTCCTCTTTTCCCTCCTCCCTCCTCCTCCTCCTCCTCTCCTCCTCCTCTCCTCCTCTCCTCCCTCCCTCCTCCTCCTCCTCCTCCTCTCCTCCTCTCCTCCTTCCTCCTCTCCTCCTCCCTCCTCTGCTCTTTCCTCCTCTGCTCTTTCCTCTCGTTGTTCGATCCCTCTCTCTTCCAGGTGATCAGGGGTCACATCTGAGGCATGTTCTGGAACAAACAAAAAAACATCATAAAAAGGACTAAACCAGGATTAAACCAGGTCTAAACCAGGACTAACACAGAACTAAACCAGGACTAACACAGAACTAAACCAGGTCTAAACCAGGACTAACACAGAACTAAACCAGGTCTAAACCAGGACTAACACAGAACTAAACCAGGACTAACACAGAACTAACAGGATTAAACCAGGTCTAAACCAGGACTAACACAGAACTAAACCAGGACTAAACCAGGTCTAAACCAGGACTAACACAGACCTAAACCAGGACTAACACAGAACTAAACCAGGACTAAACCAGGTCTAAACTAGGATTAAACCAGGACTAAACCAGGACTAACACAGACCTAAACCAGGTCTAAACCAGGACTAACACAGGTCTAAACCAGGACTAACACAGGTCTAAACCAGGACTAACACAGGTCTAAACCAGGACTAAACCAGGTCTAAACCAGGACTAAACAAGGTCTAAGCCAGGACTAAACAAGGTCTAAACCAGGACTAAACAGGACTAAACCAGGACTAACACAGGACTAATCCAGGACTAAACCAGGTCTAAACCAGGACTAACACAGAGCTAAACCAGGACTAACACAGAACTAAACCAGGTCTAAAGCAGGACTAACACAGGACTAAACCAGGATTAAACCAGGTCTAAACCAGGACTAACACAGAACTAAACCAGGATTAAACCAGGACTAAACAGGACTAAACCAGGTCTAAACCAGGACTAACACAGGACTAATCCAGGACTAAACCAGGACTAACACAGAACTAAACCAGGACTAACACAGAACTAAACCAGGACTAACACAAAACTAAACCAGGACTAACACAAAACTAAACCAGCACAGACCTGACTTAAACGCAGAGAGGACCTTCGTCTCCATCCTGGGTGTGTTTTAGTCGCACGTCGGGTCTGTGGCAGAGTTTAAAGTTTTAATAAATGCACAAATACAGTTTGTTTGTTTGTTTGTTGTTGTTTCATTTGTGTTCTGCGGGCGCCATGTTGGTCAGGTTTCCCGCGCTCAGCTCCATTTCCGGCCTCTTCCTGTGAAACTAAAATGTCCGAAACGGATTTAACAGAACCACAATAAACCACATTAAACCACATTAAACCTCAGTGAATGTGAGGGTGAATGTGAGGGTGAATGTGAGGGTGAATGTGAGGGTAAATGTGGGGTTTGTCCGCTGGGTTCGGTGTGGAGGAATTTCTCTGTGACCCAAACGGAACCATGAGTGAGTCTCGAGTGACGCCGCGCGGCCGGAACAGGCGCTGTGTCTGCGACCAACTTTACTCCATTTACACGGCGTTTTGTTGATTAAAGCTCACGTTTTGTCTGCTCGTTTTCCTTCTCCTGTTCATGATTCACATTATAAAAGCAGCGGGGCGCTTCTTGCATTAAATGTTCGTATGTGTGTGTGTTTTCTGACTGTTCCGGGCGGGTTTATTTCAGCGGAGCGGCGGAAAGATGCGCTAGCCCCCGGTGCTAGCCCCATGCTAACGGCTCGGAGGTTTCTGGCTTTTCTCGGGGCTCCGGGCTTCTAACGGGCCGGTACCGGGCCCGGGGCACTGCTCGGGGGATGGAGCCGTGACAGAGGCGCGGTCGTAGCTGTTTTTTTTGGGGTAAAAATGTCCCGAAGGCCGATACAAGGGCGAGACATGCAGCCGAGCGAAGCCGAGCCGCGGCGGAAACTGCCGAAGTCTGACGGAAATGCGGCCGTCGCTTCAGGTTTGGAAATAAACTCAGAAAGAGACTTTTATAGGAGATTATTTCCTCTGTTACTCTTTTAATCTCATAGAATATTGAGAATTTACAAATAGACAAATAAACACGTTCTCAGTGTTCCCTGTTTCATTTTACACAATTTATGGTGTATAAATGACGTTTATTGGCTGTATTTAACTTTAAATCCGTCCTTTAAGCCCAGTATATTTACCTGTAAATGCTCCTGATTAGACAGTGTGGAATAAAGTGTGATTTTGTGATGCCAGTGCACGTCCAGGTTGATTTTAGACTCTGGGCTCCAGTCTCCTGCATTAAAGGGAAACACAGATTATTTCTTTATACAGTGTGTTGATCGTTGTGGATGCAGCTTTAATAAAGATATAATGATAATGTGATCTACATAAATGTGTAAAAAAAAAATAATAATAATAATGCTCTGTTTCTGTAATGTCTCGTCTTTCTGCAGACGAACCTCAGCCTGCACCATTAGATCAGCCAGTCAGTGACGAGGATCCTGCCTGGTCCTGGTCCGGGGACTCTCTGGGTCCAGTCTTGAGTCCGGTCCGGTCCAGAGGCAGACCCAGAGGCCATTCCAGGGGAGGTCCGGTGTTTGGGGGGGTCTTTCTGTGTGAGATCTGCAGACGGGGGTTTAAATTCCGCTCTGCTCTGGACATTCACATGCGCTCTCACACGGGCGAGCGGCCCTTCACCTGCACGCTGTGTGGGCGGGGCTTCAGCCTCAAGGGGAACCTCAAGGCGCACATCAAGACCCACCAGAGGAACCACCTGAGCCGGACTCGGACCTGGCCTAAACCGGAGACGGACCCCGTCACAGACCGTCCGGACAGTCCCGACAGCTCCGAACAGGATCTCAACCGGTTTATCATGGAACTGAACCGGTCTGGACCGTCTATGATCTGGACTCGTCCTCAGACCCCCCCCTGGTCCCAGCCCGAGTCCAGGTGAGACTTCATGGTCCTTAAAGGGCCCATTCGTCTTCTCTGATCTGTTCTACTGTAGTTTACACAGAGACTCCATGTCCCAGAATCCTCTGTTCTGCTCTGCTCTGTTGTTGTTTCCTGGATTCGTGTTTTGTTTCATTCACATGTTTCACACAAACCTGCACATTTAACATGACAAAACACTCTGTTCACCCTGTGATGTCATCATGTGCTGATACAGGAAGTGCTCCACTGTGTTTTTAAATTCCACACTTCACCTTCACTAGAATCACCTGGAACATTTCAGTCCTGGAGTTTTGATTTCGACTCAACTAAAGGAAAAAGGAGCTGAGAACTTGATGACATCACAAGGTGGAACAGAGTGTTTAGAGGTTTGCAGATGTAACAGACTCAGAATAAAGAAACTAACAAACAAACAGCAAACTCCAACTCTGAGTGTGAGGAGGAACAACAGACCATTAGAACATCAGACCATCAGACCATCAGAACAACAGACCATCAGAACATCAGAACATCAGAACATCAGACATCAGACCATCAGAACATCAGAACATCAGAACATCAGACCATCAGAACATCAGAACATCAGACCATCAGAACATCAGAACATCAGAACATCAGACATCAGACATCAGAACATCAGAACATCAGAACATCAGAACATTAGAACATCAGAACATCAGAACATCAGAACATCAGAACATTAGAACATCAGAACATCAGAACATCAGAACATCAGAACATTAGAACATCAGAACATCAGAACATCAGAACATCAGAACATTAGAACATTAGAACATCAGAACATCAGAACATCAGAACATCAGAACATCAGAACATTAGAACATTAGAACATCAGAACATCAGAACATTAGAACATCAGAACATCAGAACATCAGAACATTAGAACATCAGAACATCAGAACATCAGAACATTAGAACATCAGAACATCAGAACATCAGAACATTAGAACATCAGAACATCAGAACATCAGAACATCAGAACATTAGAACATCAGAACATCAGAACATCAGAACATTAGAACATGGCTTCAACAGAATATCTATTCTTTTCCTTTGTTATATTCAGACCAGAGTCCAGACCAGAGTCCAGACCAGAGTCCAGAGAGTCCAGACCAGAGTCCAGACCAGAGTCCAGACCAGAGTCCAGACCAGAGTCCAAGCCCCTCCAGTGTCCAGTTTGCAGTAAAACGTTCAGCTGGAGGTCGACTCTGTCCGTGCACATGCGCGTGCACACCGGGGAGCGCCCGTTCACGTGCACGCTTTGCGACAGGCGCTTCTCTCTGAAGGGAAACCTCAAGGACCACATGCGGCGCCACCTCCTGGACAAACGCCACCTCTGCCCCTTCTGCGGCCTGGGCTTTCACCACCAGAGTCTCCTGCTCAGTCACCTGGCCGTGCACACGACAGGCGCCGAGGGGGAGGGAGGGGAGGAGGGAGGGGAGGGAGGGCAGGGGGCGGTGGGGGGGGGGGAGGCGGCGGGGGGGGGGGGGAGGCAGCAGAGGGGGCGGAGGAGGAGGAGGCGGGAGGAGAAGACGGGGAGAGCGTCCACACTTGTCCCTTCTGTGGTCTTGAGTTCAACCATGAAAGTCTCCTCCTGAGTCATGTGACTGTGCACACCACAGGAGGGGACGAGGACGAGCGGGAGAGCGCGCACGTGGAGGAGAGCGCGCACGTGGAGGAGAGCGCGCACGTGGAGGAGAGCGCGCACGTGGAGGCGGAGGGGGATAAAGAGCACCTGTGTCCTTTATGTGGACTCGGGTTTAACCACATGAAACTTCTGCTCCGACACCTGACTGTTCACACCTCAGGAGACGAGGGGGAGGAGGGGGATGGGAGCGTGCACGTGCAGGCCGGTGTGCACGAGGGGAGGAGCGTGCACGAGGGGGAGGGGGAGGAAGAGGAGGTATTCTTCGCTATAACCATCCAGTGACTTCGAAACGAGTTTACACATCTGACCTCATGTGCATGAAACAAGAGCACTGTCTCTACTGCAGTACTACAGTACCACAATACTACAGTACTGTCTCCTACTGCAGTACTACAGTACCACAATACTACAGTACTGTCTCTACTGCAGTACTACAGTACCACAATACTACAGTACTGTCTCCTACTGCAGTACTACAGTACCACAGTACTACAGTACTGTCTCTACTGCAGTACTACAGTACCACAATACTACAGTACTGTCTCTACTGCAGTACTACAGTACCACAATACTACAGTACTGTCTCCTACTGCAGTACTACAGTACCACAGTACTACAGTACTGTCTCCTACTGCAGTACTACAGTACCACAGTACTACAGTACTGTCTCCTACTGCAGTACTACAGTACCAGAGTACTACAGTACTGTCTCCTACTGCAGTACTACAGTACCACAGTACTACAGTACTTTGGTACTGTGGTACTGTGGTACTTTGGTACTGTGGTACTGTGGTACTTTGGTACTTTGGTACTGTGGTACTGTGGTACTGTGGTACTGTGGTACTTTGGTACTGTGGTACTGTGGTACTGTGGTACTTTGGTACTGTAGTTTGTGGTACTGTTTGGACAGAGTGGCCAGTTGAAGTATTTCATGTTCTTCCAGTGTTCGTGCTTTAATAAAAATTTGAAATAAAATCCTTTGTTGTTTGTGACAAAGAAAAAAAAAGCAAAACCATCACCACAAACCCCAAAACCATCACCACAAACTCCCAAAACCATCACCACAAACCCCCAAACCATCACCACAAACCCCAAAACCATCACCACAAACTCCAAAACCATCACCACAAACCCATCACCACAAACCCCAAAACCATCACCACAAACCCCAAAACCATCACCACAAACACAAACCCCCAAAACCATCACCACAAACCATCACCACAAACCCCAAAACCATCACCACAAACTCCCAAAACCATCACCACAAACCATCACCACAAACCCCCAAAACCATCACCACAAACCATCACCACAAACCCCAAAACCATCACCACAAACCCCAAAACCATCACCACAAACCCAAAACCATCACCACAAACCCCAAAACCATCACCACAAACTCCAAAACCATCACCACAAACTCCCAAAACCATCACCACAAACCCCAAAACCATCACCACAAACCATCACACACCAAAACATCACCCACAAAAAAACCATCACCACAAAACTCCAAAACCACAAAAAACATCACCAAAAACCATCCACACAAACCAAAACCATCACCACAAACCATCACCACAAACTCCCAAAACCATCACCACAAACTCCAAAACTCAAAACCAACCAAAAACATCACCACAAACTCCAAAAACCATCACCACAAACCCAAAACCATCACCACAAAATCCAAAACCATCAACCAAACTCCAAACCACCAAACAAATCAAACCAAAACCATCACCACAAACTCCAAAACATCACCACAAACTCCAAAACATCACCACAAAAACCATCCAAAACCCCAAAACCATCACCACAAACTCCAAAACCATCACCACAAACTCCAAAACCATCACCACAAACCCCAAAACCATCACCACAAACTCCAAAACCATCACCACAAACCCAAAACCATCACCACAAACTCCAAAACCATCACCACAAACTCCCAAAAAACCATCAACCACAAAAAAACCACACCAAAACCAAAACCATCACCACAAACCCCAAAACCATCACCAAAACCCAAAAACCATCACCACAAACAAAACCATCCAAAACCAAAACCATCACCACAAACTCCCAAAAACCATCACCACAAACCCCAACTCCAAAACCATCACCACAAACTCCAAAACCATTCACCACAAACCATCAAAACCATCACCACAAACCCAAAACCATCATCCACACACAAACCCAAAACCACAACCCACAAACCATCACCACAAACCCATCACAAAACTCCAAAACCCACAACATCACACAAACTCCAAAACCATCACCACAAACTCCAAAACCATCACCACAACCCCAAAACCATCACCATCAAACCATCACAACCAAACCCAAAAACCAAACCAAAAACCATCACCACAAACCCCAAAACCATCACCACAAACCCCAAAACCATCACCACAAACTCCCAAACCATCACCACAAACCCCAAAACCATCACCACAAACTCCAAAACCATCACCACAAACTCCAAAACCATCACCACAAACTCCAAAACCATCACCACAAACCCCAAAACCATCACCACAAACCAAAACCATCACCACAAACCCAAAACCATCACCACAAACTCCAAAACCATCACCACAAACCCCAAAACCATCACCACAAACTCCAAAACCATCACCACAAACCCCAAAACCATCACCACAAACCCTCACCAAAAACCCCAAAACCATCACCACAAACCCCCCACAACCCCAAAACCATCACCACAAAACTCCAAAACCAACCATCACCACAACACTCCAAAACCATCACCACAAACTCACCACAAACCAAAACCCACACCCAAAACCCCAAACCATCACCACAAACCAACACACAAACCATCACCACAAACCCCAAAACCCATCACCACAAAACTCCAAAACCATCCATCACCACAAACCATCACCACAAACCCACAAACCCCAAAACCATCACCACCTCCACCATCAACAAACTCCAAAACCATCCCACACCAAAAAACAAAACCATCACACAAACAACCCCACAAACCCCAAAACCATCACCACAAACCATCACCACACCACCATCACCACAAACTCACCACAAACCATCACCACAAACCACCATCACCAAACACCACAAACTCCAAAACCATCACCACAAACTCCAAAACCATCACCACAAACCCACAAAACCATCACACAAACCCCCACCATCAACCATCACCACAAACCATCCCAAAACCATCACCACCAAACCTCTCACCACAACTCGTCTCTAATTATTTTTTTATAAATATATGTTTATTCATTTCATTAGATATTAAGTGTCCATTTAACTATTTACCCGAGTGTAAGCACATCCATATGTCACACATTATATATTTATACATATATATACATATATATACATACACACCTACACATACATATATACATACATACTCTGTATTCATTTACCTTATGTTCATAACAATACTCCTTATTTGTTTATACACGTGTGTGGACGAATGCATGAACGCACCCACCCACATACGCACATGCATGTGTGCACACGCACACATATACATACATATACATATATTTCATTACATTTTTTTAACACTTCATATTATAAAGGCAGAGCCTAATATTATCTATTTCTATTCTCCTTGTGTGTGTATACATACATACACACACACACACACACACACACACACACACACACACATATGTATACATATACATACATATATCTACACTCATATTTTTCCCTTTAATCTCTTCCCCCGATTAATAACCCCTCACCAAACTAAATAAATAAAAATCACATTATAAATTAATAAACACACATACACATTCATACATATTCACTCACTCACATACACTAGAGGTAAGATCTTAAGACCGAGCCCAAGCCCGACCCGACCCGACCCGAAATTGTCAATCATTACTTCGGGTCGGGTCGGGCTTCAAATAAATATATGTTTATAAAATGTTTGCTAAAACGATGTGTGGATACTAAACTAAGGAATACTTGTTATAAAATAAATAATATGGATAAAACAGAGAAGTAATGTAATGTAATTGCTATTTAACTACTAAACAGGATCGGCAGAGCCAGAGCTCTGCGCACGTGACGCCCCCTCTTAATTTAATCATCTTCCCCTCCGCAAGTCTGCATCTATTTTGACCTGGTGTCCCCAATATGGAGGAGCAAGAAGTTAAACTAAAGGCAGGAGAACTGAAAAGACAAACACGCACCCGGTAAGAGTGAGGTGTGGAAAAGCTTCAAATTGATTGTTGAAAATGCTACAGAAACTTGCGTTGGCTTCGCTGAATGTGTCAATGTGGCTTTGCTTCATACGAGAGCAAAAAGACTGGCACCTCGACGCTGAGCACTGCTCCTCCTCCCGAGTCACAAATAAAATATGACATTTCGGGTTTGCTTCGGGCTCGGGCCTGCAAATCAAGTTAATTGGTCGGGCTCGGACCGGGTCGGGTTTTAATACCCGCGGGCCGGGTCGGGTCGGGCTGGATTTTTTAGGCCCGATCTCACCTCTAACATACACCCATCCACACATCAAAGGTAGGATACACATTATCTTGTTTCTTGTTTTACCGGTGCCCATAACTCCTCAAATTCCTTCATTTTAAATCTCACTCTTGCTGTTACTCTTTCCATTTCCATCACATCTTTAACTCTTTCCCTCCACTTTTCTTTAGTGGGAGGTTGTGGTTTTAGCCAGGACACAGTTATAATTTTTTTTGCTATTTTACTTAATATTAAAATAATTTTTCTATTTTTTGAAGATATAGTGGTTGGTACAATACTCAATATAAATAATTGAAGATCTAAATTTAGTTTTTCTTTACAAATACTTTCAATTTTCTTTTTTACATTGATCCAATAGTCTCTGATTAGGGGACAATCCCATAATATGTGTGTGTGTCTCGTGTCTGACCACAACCCTCCAGCATTTGTCAGATTTTGTATTGTATTTTGTTACCTTTGTTGGGACAATAAAATATTGCATCTTGGATTTCCATTCAAACTCTCTCCATGAAATAATGTTGAACATTTTGTGTCCATCTTTAAATGATTTCTCCCAGTTTTTCTCTAATATTGTAATATTTCTTTCCTTTTCCCATTTGTCTTTAACGCCCATATTGTTGTCATCTGTATCAATCTGTAGGGTTTTATATATTTTTGAAATGAGTTTTTTAGTGTCACATGTACTTGTCATTAATGATTCTTCTAGATAATTAGGCTGATTACAAATATATTTCCAATCCTTATGTTTCATAAGATAATTTCTGATTTGTAAAAACTTATAAAAGTCTTGTGCTTTTAAACCAAATTCCTTTTTTAACTGTTCAAAAGATTTCATGTGTTCACCTTCAAAAAGACGCCCGATATAAACCGATCCTTTCTCTTTCCATTTACAAAATCCCCTTCCACTGATGCTGTAAAGTCTGGGTTTAAACCCATTTTAGTGGCCCTACAGATTGAATCAGACATATTTAATTTTCTTTTTACTATAGTCCATATTCTTAATGTTGCTTTAACCCATTCATTTTAGATTTTTAAATCCTTTTGTAATTTCTTTGTAAGAAATGGTAAAGATTCTAGAGGAACCTTTGGGCAGGAGTTTTGCTCCATTTCCCTCCGTCTCATCATCCTGATCAGTCCAAACTTTCAGGGCTCTTAGTTGTGATGCCCAATAGTATTTTTGAATGTTGGGTAAGTTTAGGCCTTTAGAGCTCTGAAGTAGCTTGTACCGAATCCTTGGTTTTTGATTTCTCCATAAAAAATTTGATATGAGTTTATCTATTTTTACAAAAGTTTCTTTCGAGAGCAGAATGGGTAGGGATTGGAACAAAAACAAAAAATTTGGGCAAAATATTCATCCTAATGACTTCTATTCTCCCCATTAATGTCAACGGGGATTTCCCATCGTTTCAAATCTGCACTTATTTCTTTTATAACTTTCTCATAATTGGCTTTAAAAAGATGTGATGTATCTTGGTAATATTAATGCCCAAATATCTAAAGCCCTCATCATCCATTTGAATTAACCTTCTCTTTTGTTTCAGAGGGACTTACCTGATATACTCATAGCTACTGACTTAGATTCATTAATTACATAACCGCAAATTTCCCCATATTCAATCAGAATGTCATTCAATGTTGGTAATGTTATAGTCGGGTCATTTATATACATGAAAATATCATCAGCAAACAGTGAAATTTTTGATTCTACTCCCCTTTCATCCCGAATTCCCTTAATATTTGGATTTTGTCTAATATATTCAGCTAAAGGTTCTATACTTAAAGCAAATAATAGTGGACTTAAGCAGTCACCTTGCCTTACACCTCTTTTCAAAGAGAAAAAGTGGGAGCAGCATCCATTCACTCTAGTTCTAGACTTTGGATCATCGTAAATAAGTTTAACCCAGTTTATAAACATTGGGTGGAATCCAAACACCGACAACACATGATATAAAGATTTCCATTTTACACAGTCAAATGCTTTTTGTGCATCTAAACTAGTAATATATTTGTCTTTGAACTCGTCTAGCACATGAAATAAGATTTCAGTGTTCGTCTGATATTGTAGCGCCGTCTTCCAGGTATGAACCCTGTTTGGTCAGATTTAATTCATTTTGATATATGTTTCTGAATTCTTTTTGCCATTATACTTGTTTCATATTTTTAAATCATTACACAGTAAACTGACAGCGAATAACTATACATAACACAGGATCTTTGCCCTCCTTG
>NW_026571175.1:38816356-38817876 GCF_026225935.1 Boleophthalmus pectinirostris | reverse complement strand
TCCGTCGGTTCCAGGACTTTTGTTATTTTTCAGATTTTTGATTGTATCCACTATTTCCTTTAGAGTGATTGGTCCGGTCATCTCCAGTCATTGCTCAGGTGTCAGTGTTGGAAGGTCAAACTTATTCATAAACATTTGTATTTTGGTTTCTAATGACTCCGTACTTTGATCATCATATAGATTTCTATAGTAGTCAGCAAAAGCTTCTGCAACATCTGTTGGTTTTATCTTAATTTCCTTGGAGACAGGAGGTCTTATTTTTGCTATTGCTCCCACTGTTTCTTTTTGAGTTGAAATGCGAGTAACGTTTTTTGCTCTATTCCTCTTTTCGTAATATGTTTGATTCATATACCTTATAGCATTTTCTACCTTAAATGTTACTAATTTGTCTAATTTTGATCTTGCTTCTTTTAACTCTAACATAATAGATTTTTCAAGCGTTTTAGTATGTTCAGTTTCTAATTTTTTTATTTCATTCTCCAATAGTTTTTGTTGCTGTTCTCGCTTTTTTTTTATTCTAGAGGTTAATTCAATGATTTTTCCCCGTATTACTGCTTTCCCACATTCCCATAAAGTTGTTAAATTGACCTCTCCATTATCATTGTTGTCGATATATTGTATAATACTTTCTTTTATTTCTTGCACCACTGCTTTGTCTGCCAAAATGGATACACCAAGTCTCCAATACTTAAAGGAAGAGTCCTTATCCAGTTCTATTGTGAGATGAATAGGAGCATGATCACTTATTGTTATTGGTTCAATTCCACTACTTATTACTTCAAATACATCTTGTTGGGAAAGAAGGAAAAAGTCAATCCTTGAGTAGCTATTATGTGGGTTTGAATAAAATGTAAATGCTTTTTCTCTTGTATTGTTACTTCTCCATGGGTCTATTAATCCAAGTTCCTTTATTATATTATTTAACATTTTAGACCGGCTTGTTGGTGCTCCTTTTTCAGATGGTAACTTATCCAATTTCCCATTTTGTACAGTATTGAAGTCACCTCCCAATACTAACATTCCTTTCTCCTCTTGTATCATTATATTTACCAGAGTCTTAAAGAATAGTTCATTCTCTTCATTTGGTGCATATATATTTAGTACTGAAATAAGTTTGTCTCTTATTTGACCAACAACTAGCACATACCTTCCTTTAGTATCTTGTATGACTTTTTCTGCTACAAAAGGTGTTCCTTTTCTTACTAATATTGCCACCCCCCTTTTTTCCCATAAGATGAATAGTTTACCTGACTTTTCCAATCCCTTTGTCATTTTTTATGTTCTTCTTCATTTAAATGAGTTTCTTGAATCAATACTAATGAACTGTTTAACTGTTTCAATTGATTTAGGATTTGTTTTCTTTTAATCGGGTTATTTAGACCATGGACATTATAAGAGACTCATTTTAGTCTATCCATATCAGGTTATGATGCGTATCACTGCGTCCTGCCGTACTAACCCTACTGAAGCAGACAACACACTCATTCATTCCCCTATGCCAAAAAATAAATAAATAAATA
>NW_026571175.1:38798856-38808856 GCF_026225935.1 Boleophthalmus pectinirostris | reverse complement strand
GGCCGACACTGTGGGACACCTGCGCCCAGGTACATCTGACCTCTGACCCTGACCCCCCCGTGACCCCTCCTGTGACCCCCCCCCCGTGACCCTCCTGTGACCTCTGACCCCCTGTGACCTCTGACCCCCCCTGTGACCCCCTCATGACCCCTGACCCTGATCCTCTGCCGTTTGGACCGTGTGGTTCTGGTTCTGTTTCAGGAGACCAGGTTCTGCAGTGGAACGGTCGGGTTCTTCAGGGCGCCACCTTCACTGAGGTCTATGACATCATCCACCAGTCCCAGAACCAGAACCAGGTCCAACTCCTGGTCCAGAGAGACCTGGGTCTGAACCAGGACCTGAACCAGGACCTGAACCAGGACCTGAACCAGGACCTGAGCCAGGACCTGAACCAGGACCTGAGCCAGGACCCGGGCTTCGGGTGAGTGTCAGTGTGTCTGTGGAGAATGTTCCACAGTGCAGCTTTAATCATGGGTTTCTGTTTCAGGGACAGAAGTCGATCTGCAGAACTACAACCAGACTCCAGTGAGTCCTACAGGCCCGGTTCAGTCCCGGTTCAGTCCCGGTTCAGTCCCGGTTCAGTCCCGGTTCAGTCCCGGTTCAGTCTCTGTTTGTGTTGCAGGCTGCAGTTCTTTGGAGAGCGTTCAGAAGGTTTCTCTGTCATGTCCCGTCAGTCCCACCGTGAGTCTGACCTTTGACCTTGACCTTTGACCTTGACCTTTGACCTTGAGTCCTGGTGCTGCTCATTTTTGTTTCGTTTGTTCAAACCTCGTGTTTCTCTGTCGTCTCTTTCAGGCCTCACGGCGAGCGCTGGTGCCGAGGATCCAGGTGAGTCCAGGTCCGGGTCCAAGTCTAGAGTCAGGTCCAGGTCTAGAGCCAGGTCCAGGTCTAGAGCCAGGTCCAGGTCTAGAGCCAGGTCCAAGTTTAGAGCCAGGTCCAGGTCTAGAGCCAGGTCCAGGTCTAGATCCAGGTCCAGGTCTAGAGCCAGGTCCAGGTCTAGATCCAGGTCCAGGTCTAGAGTCAGGTCCAGGTCTAGAACCAGGTCCAGGTCTAGAGCCAGGTCCAGGTCTAGAGCCAGGTCCAGGTCTAGATCCAGGTCCAGGTCTAGAGTCAGGTCCAGGTCTAGAGCCAGGTCCAGGTCTAGATCCAGGTCCAGGTCTAGAGTCAGGTCCAGGTCTAGAGCCAGGTCCAGGTCCAGAGCCAGGTTTAGGGTTAGTTCTCAGTTCCATCAGGATCTGGTCTTTGTGAGTTTGTGGCTCAACAAATGTGAGAAATTTGATCAATAAAACATCGTCAATGATCCATATTCATTAATTCATTAAAAATGAAACAACGTTCTGAAGGTTTGTAAAGTCCACATCAGTGAGACACGCCTGAAATACCACACATGAGACTCCTCTTGTTTCCTCTTGTTCCTCGTGTTCCTCCTGCTGTTCAGATGTTCCTCGTGTTCCTCCTGCAGCTCAGATGTTCCTCGTGTTCCTCCTGCAGCTCAGATGTTCCTCGTGTTCCTCCTGCAGCTCAGATGTTCCTCGTGTTCCTCCTGCAGCTCAGATGTTCCTCGTGTTCCTCCTGCTGTTCAGATGTTCCTCGTGTTCCTCCTGCTGTTCAGATGTTCCTCGTGTTCCTCCTGCTGTTCAGATGTTCCTCGTGTTCCTCCTGCAGCTCAGATGTTCCTCGTGTTCCTCCTGCTGTTCAGATGTTCCTCGTGTTCCTCCTGCTGTTCAGATGTTCCTCGTGTTCCTCCTGCAGCTCAGATGTTCCTTCAAACCTCAGGGTTTTATTTGTGTCTTGGTTTGTCTGAGTTCAGTTCTTCAGGAGAAACATGAAGTTCCTCTGTAGGTGTTTTCAGGTCGACAAAATCGTGCCGGTGTCGGTTCCTGCACCTGATCTTGAACCAACTCACGTGTTCACTCTGGAAAGACACAGAAGACGTCAGAACGTTCACCAAATCCCACATGGAAAATAAACAAACTAAGAGAAACTGAAACTGTCACGTATGAAAGGAAAAGTCTGAAGTCGACAGAAACAATTGGGTCCCGTTGGTCGTACGTCCGTGTTCTCCGTTGTTCTCGTGTTCTCGTTGTTCTCGTGTTGTGTTCTCCGTTGTTCTCGTGTCTTTTCTCCGTTGTTCTCGTGTCTTTTCTCCGTTGTTCTCGTGTCTTTTCTCCGTTGTTCTCGTGTCGTGTTCTCCGTTGTTCTCGTGTCGTGTTCTCCGTTGTTCTCTCGTGTCTTTCTCCGTTGTTCTCGTGTTCTCGTGTTCTCCGTGTTCTCCGTTGTTCTCGTGTCGTGTTCTCCGTTGTTTCTCGTGTTCTCGTGTTCTCTCGTTGTTCTCGTGTCGTGTTCTCCGTTGTTGTTCTTCTCGTTGTTCTCGTGTCGTTTTCTCCGTTGTTCTCGTGTCGTGTTCTCCGTCGTGTTCTCCGTGTCGTGTTCTCCGTGTCTGTTTTCTCTCGTGTTCTCGTGTTCTCTCGTCGTGTCTCGTTGTTCTCGTTGTTCTCGTTGTTCTCGTGTTGTTCTCGTTGTTCTCGTGTCGTGTTCTCCGTTGTTCTCGTGTCGTGTTCTCCGTTGTTCTCGTGTCGTGTTCTCCGTTGTTCTCGTGTTCTCGTGTTCTCGTTGTTCTCGTTGTTCTCGTTGTTCTCGTTGTTCTCCGTTGTTTCTCGTGTCGTGTTCTCCGTTGTGTTCTCGTGTCGTGTCGTGTTCTCCGTGTTGTTCTCGTGTCTCGTGTTCTCCGTTGTTCTCGTGTCGTGTTCTCCGTTGTTCTCGTGTCGTGTTCTCCGTTGTTCTCGTGTCTTTTCTCCGTTGTTCTCGTGTCGTGTTCTCCGTTGTTCTCGTGTCGTGTTCTCCGTTGTTCTCGTGTCGTTGTTCTCGTGTCGTGTTCTCCGTTGTTCTCGTTTCGTGTTCTCCGTTGTTCTCGTGTCGTGTTCTCCGTTGTTCTCGTGTCGTGTTCTCCGTTGTTCTCGTGTCGTGTTCTCCGTTGTTCTCGTGTTCTCGTGTTTCTCTCTCCGTTGTTCTCCGTGTCTCGTGTTTCTCCGTTGTTCTCGTGTCTCGTGTTCTCTCGTTGTTCTCGTGTCTTGTTCTCCGTTGTTCTCCGTGTTCTCTTTTCTCCGTTGTTCTCGTGTTCTTGTCGTTGTCTCTCGTTGTTCTCGTGTCGTGTTCTCCGTTGTTCTCGTGTCGTGTTCTCCGTTGTTCTCAGTGTCGTGTTCTCCGTTGTTGTCTCGTTGTTCTCGTGTTCTCCGTGTTTCTCGTCGTGTTCTCGTGTTCTCGTGTTTTCTCCGTTGTTCTCGTGTTCTCCGTTGTTCTCGTGTGTTCTCCGTTGTTCTCGTGTCGTGTTTCTCCGTTGTTGTTCTCGTGTCGTGTTCTCCGTTGTTCTCGTGTTCTCGTGTTCTCCGTTGTTCTCGTGTCGTGTTCTCCGTGTTCTCGTGTCGTTTCTCTCGTGTTTCTCCGTGTTCTCGTGTTTCTCCGTGTTCTCGTGTTCTCCGTTGTTCTCGTGTCTTGTTCTCCGTTCCGTGTTCTCGTTGTTCTCGTGTTCGTTGTTCCGTGTTGTTCTCCGTTGTTCTCGTGTCTTTTCTCCGTTGTTCTCGTGTCGTGTTCTCCGTTGTTCTCGTGTCGTGTTCTCCGTTGTTCTCGTGTCGTGTTCTCCGTTGTTCTCGTGTCTTGTTCTCCGTTGTTCTCGTGTCTTGTTCTCCGTTGTTCTCGTGTCGTGTTCTCCGTTGTTCTCGTGTCGTGTTCTCCGTTGTTCTCGTGTCGTGTTCTCCGTTGTTCTCGTGTCTTTTCTCCGTTGTTCTCGTGTCGTGTTCTCCGTTGTTCTCGTGTCGTGTTCTCCGTGTTCTCGTGTTCTCTCGTGTCGTGTTCTCCGTTGTTGTTCTCGTGTCGTGTTCTCCGTTGTTCTCGTGTCTTTTCTCTCCGTTGTTCTCCGTTGTTCTCGTTGTTCTCGTGTCGTGTTCTCCGTTGTTCTCGTGTTCTCGTGTTCTCCGTGTTCTCGTGTTCTCGTGTTCTCGTGTCGTGTTCTCCGTTCTTGTTCTCGTGTCGTGTTCTCCGTTGTTCTCGTGTCGTGTTCTCCGTTGTTCTCGTTGTTCTCCGTGTCGTGTTCTCCGTTGTTCTCGTGTCGTGTTTCTCCGTGTCGTGTCTCGTGTTCTCGTTGTTCTCGTTGTCGTGTTTCTCCGTTGTTCTCGTGTCGTGTTCTCTCGTGTTTCTCGTGTTCTCCGTTGTTCTCGTGTCGTGTTCTCCGTTGTTCTCGTGTCGTGTTCTCCGTTGTTCTCGTGTCGTGTTCTCCGTTGTTCTCGTGTCGTGTTTCTCTCCGTTGTTCTCTCGTGTTCTCCGTTGTTCTCCGTGTTCTCGTTGTTTCTCGTGTTCTCGTTGTTCTTGTCGTGTTCTCCGTTGTTCTCGTGTCGTGTTCTCCGTTGTTCTCGTGTTCTCGTTGTCGTGTTCTCTCCGTTGTTCTCGTGTCGTGTCGTGTTCTCGTGTCGTGTCGTGTTCTCTCGTTGTTCTCGTGTCGTGTTCTCCGTTGTTCTCGTGTCTTTTCTCCGTTGTTCTCGTGTCGTGTTCTCCGTTGTTCTCGTGTCGTGTTCTCCGTTGATCCGTGATTGTTCTTTCATGTGTTTGTTTGTTCTTGTTTTTATTTGGGGTAAATCTTTGTCTCGTGTTTCATGAAACGTTTGAACTCGACTCCTTCACCACAGACAAACTTTGGCTCCAGAGGAACTGGAACAAGAACCGACACCGACCTGAAAACCACGAGAAGAACGTCTCTCTCTAACCCAGTGTCCAGTTACTATGTTCTGGTTGTGGCCCGGTTCTGACCCGGTTCTGACCCGGTTCTGACCCGGTCTTTCAGGTGAAGCTGTGGCTGGACTCCGTCGGGCGTCAGCTCATCGTGACGATTCTCGGCGCCAAAGAACTTCCCCCTCGAGAAGATCACCGACCCAGAAACCCGTACGCCGCCATGTACCTGCTCCCCGACCGCAGGTACCAGAACCAGACCGGGACCGGGACCACGACAAGACCAGGACCAGACCAGGACCAGAACCAGAACCAGAAGCAGACTAGGACCAGGACTACAACCAGGACCAGAAGAGAACCAGACTAGAACAAGGACCAGAACCAGAATAGAACTAGGACCAGACCAGAACCAGAACTAGGCCAGGACCAGGACTAGGACCAGGACCAGAACAGAACCAGACTAGAACAAGGACCAGAACCAGACTAGAACTAGGACCAGACCAGGACCAGAACTAGACCAGGACCAGGACAAGGACTAGGACCAGGACCAGACCAGGCCCAGGTCCAGGCCCAGACCAGGCCCAGATCAGAACCAGACCAGACCAGGACCAGACCAGGACCAAACCTGGTCTAAACCTGAACTAAACCCGGTCTCTGGTTTCAGTGAGAAGACTCTCCGTCGGACTAAGACCGTGAGGAAGTCCACAGAACCACGCTGGAACCAGACCTTCATCTTTGGACCAGTCCTGCTCCGGGACCTGACCCACCGGACCCTCGAGATCACAGTCTGGGACCAGAATCGGGTCCAAGACCAGACCAGAGACCCCATCCACAGCCTGGACCAGGGGAGCCAACTGCTGGGGCAGGTCAGACCCGCTTTAGTCCTGGTCTAGATCTGGTTTAGATTTGGTTGTGTTCTGTTTCAGTCCTGGTCCTGTTTCTGGTTCAGTCCTGGTTGAGTCCCGGTTCTGGTTCTCTGCTGCAGGTTCTGGTTCTGTGTTTCAAGTTCTGGTTCTGGTTCAGGTTCTGGTGGTTCTGTTGCAGGTTCTGGTCCGTCTGGAGGGGGCACTGTTGGACGATCAGCCGCACTGGTACAAGCTGCAGGTTCCTCAGGTCGCCCCCTGTGGGCCGAGGAGGACGCTGCAGCCGGGCCGAGCTCTGCCCCGAGTCCACGGACCGGACCAGGACTACGCCTACCGAGACCCAGACCAGGACCTGGACCTGGACCAGGACGGGATCGGTGTCATCTCAGGTACCACAGTCCAGGTCTGAGGATCAGGTCTAGACGAGGATCAGGTCTAGAGGATCAGGTCTAGAGGATCAGGTCTAGAGGAGGATCAGGTCTAGAGGAGGATCAGGTCTAGAGGAGAATCAGGTCTAGAGGAGGATCAGGTCTAGACGAGGATCAGGTCTAGAGGATCAGGTCTAGAGGATCAGGTCTAGAGGAGGATCAGGTCTAGAGGATCAGGTCTAGACGAGGATCAGGTCTAGAGGAGGATCAGGTCTAGAGGATCAGGTCTAGAGGATCAGGTCTAGAGGAGGATCAGGTCTAGAGGAGGATCAGGTCTAGAGGATCAGGTCGAGGATAGGTCTAGAGGATCAGGTCTAGACGAGGAGGTCTAGAGGATCAGGTCGAGGATCAGGTCTAGAGGAGGATCAGGTCTAGAGAGGATCAGGTCTAGAGGATCAGGTCTAGGAGGTCTAGAGGATCAGGTCTAGAGGAGGTCTAGAGGATCAGGTCTAGAGGTCTAGAGGATCAGGTCTAGGAGGATCAGGTCGAGGATCAGGTCTAGGAGGAGGATCAGGTCTAGGTCTAGAGGAGGAGAGGATCAGGTCTAGAGGATCAGGTCTAGAGGATCAGGATCAGGTCTAGAGGATCATCAGGATCAGGATCAGGTCTAGAGGAGGATCAGGTCTAGAGGATCAGGTCTAGAGGAGGATCAGGTCTAGAGGAGGATCAGGTCTAGACGAGGATCAGGTCTAGAGGATCAGGTCTAGACGAGGATCAGGTCTAGAGAGGATCAGGTCTAGAGAGGATCAGGTCTAGAGGATCAGGTCTAGAGGAGGATCAGGTCTAGAGGAGGATCAGGTCTAGAGGAGGATCAGGTCTAGAGGATCAGGTCTAGAGAGGATCAGGTCTAGAGGATCAGGTCTAGAGGATCTAGAGGATCAGTCTAGAGGATCAGGTCTAGAGGAGGATCAGGTCTAGAGGATCAGGTCTAGGATCAGGTCTAGAGGATCAGGTCTAGAGGAGGATCAGGTCTAGAGGATCGAGGATCAGGTCTAGAGAGGATCAGGTCTAGACGAGGATCAGGTCTAGAGGAGGATCAGGTCTAGAGGATCAGGTCTAGACGAGGATCAGGTCTAGAGGATCAGGTCTAGACGAGGATCAGGTCTAGAGGAGGATCAGGTCTAGAGGAGGATCAGGTCTAGACGAGGATCAGGTCTAGACGAGGATCAGGTCTAGAGGAGGATCAGGTCTAGAGGATCAGGTCTAGACGAGGATGAGGTCTAGACAAGGATCAGGTCTAGAGAGGATCAGGTCTCAGGAGAGGATCAGGTCTAGACGAGGATGATCAGGTCTAGAGGATCAGGTCTAGAGGTCGAGGATCAGGTCTAGAGGATCAGGTCGAGGATCAGGTCTCTAGAGGATCAGGTCTAGAGAGGATCAGGTCTAGAGGATCAGGTCTAGAGAGGATCGAGGATCAGGTCTAGAGGATCAGGTCTAGAGGATCAGGTCGAGGTCTAGAGGAGGATCAGGTCTAGGATCAGGAGGAGGTCTAGAGAGATCAGGTCTAGACGAGGATCAGGTCTAGAGGATCAGGTCTAGACGAGGATCAGGTCTAGAGGAGGATCAGGTCTAGAGGAGGATCAGGTCTAGAGGAGGATCAGGTCTAGACGAGGATCAGGTCTAGACGAGGATCAGGTCTAGAGGAGGATCAGGTCTAGAGGATCAGGTCTAGACGAGGATGAGGTCTAGACAAGGATCAGGTCTAGAGGATCAGGTCTAGAGGATCAGGTCTAGAGAGGATCAGGTCTAGAGATCAGGTCTAGACGAGGATCAGGTCTAGGAGGTCTAGAGAGGATCAGGTCTAGAGGAGGATCAGGTCTAGAGGAGGATCAGGTCTAGAGGATCAGGTCTAGAGGATCAGGTCTAGAGGAGGATCAGGTCTAGAGGATCAGGTCGAGAGGATCAGGTCTAGACGAGGATCAGGTCTAGAGGATCAGGTCTAGACGAGGATCAGGTCTAGAGGAGGATCAGGTCTAGAGGAGGATCAGGTCTAGAGGAGGATCAGGTTCTATCTGGATCCTAACCAGGTTTTCTCCTCAGACACTCTGTCCAGATGTAACGGTTTGGACTTCGGGTCGTCCATGTCGGTTCCAGACCAGGTCCTGACCCGGATCAGACCTACCTCCCCCCACAGGTACTGAGCCCAGACCCCCTGTGTGGTTCTGTGTGGTTCTGGTTCTGTGTGGTTCTGGTTGTGACGTGTGGTTCTGGTTCTGGTTCTGGTGTCAGTTCTCAGACTCTTTACCCGATGCTTCGTGAAGACGCCGTTCGTCTCCTGAGAAACTCCAAACTCAGCCGCACCCAATCAGACGCCTCGGCCCGCCCCCCCGACAGGTGAGAGCCAATCAGACACCTCGGCCCGCCCCCCGACAGGTGAGAGCCAATCAGACGCCTCGGCCCGCCCCCCGACAGGTGAGAGCCAATCAGTGAAGTATCATTGCAACAGAAGAGCCAATCAGAAAAAATAAAAGGAAAAGGAGGCGTGTGATTGGTCTGTTCTTGTTCAGTGTGTTTCGGTCGTGTCCAGAGTCACAGACGATCGTCAGATGTGCAGAGGTCAGGGGTCAGAGGTCAGGGGTCACTATTCTGTGTTTTTCAGGAGGCCCATGAGAAGGATGTCTCTGGCTCCATCTCTGGACTCACCTCATGACAGGTACAAACACACACACATACAAAAACACACACACACACACACAAACTCTCTGATCTTTTCTTCTGTTCCAGGTTTTATAACGGCTCAGTGCGGAACAGAAGCTGCAGGTGAGAACTCGTTTAGTCCCGGTTTAGTCCCGGTTTAGTCCCGGTTTAGTCCCAGTTTAGTCCCGGTTTAGTCCCGGTTCTGACTGAGTTGTCTCTGGTCTTAGTCCTGAGGTTTATCCGTACGACGACGTTTATGAAGAGGAGCTGCTCAGGTACGGACCACAACTCCCACAATCCCCTGCAGTCCTGGTTTAGTCCTGGTCTAGGTCCTGGTTCTGACCCAGTTCTCTGCAGGTCCCGGTCTCCTCGTCTGAGTCCAGTTTTCGGTCTCTCGTCTCGACAGCTCCCCCCCGCCCCCAACCGCGGCCGCAGTGAGTGACAAACATACCACCTTAAACATTACCACCTTAAACAACAAACATACCACCTTAAACAACAAACATACCACCTTAAACAACAAACATACCACCTTAAACACTGTGTAACTGTTTCTAATGTGAGGAAATGTTCCTCAGTGGAGCTTTAACTGTCCCTGTGTTTCAGATGGAGAACTGTGTGACACCGTGCAGTCAGGTACAGGACTGAACCAGGACTGAACCAGGACTGAACCAGGACTGAACCAGGACTTTGATCAGAGTCTTTCTCTGTTTCAGTTTTGTCGTCGTTCTCGGCTCCTCCCCCTCCAGTCATCAGAGTCCAAGCCCCGCCCCCTGCACCACACCCACCGCCCACTTACGCTTATGCCCCGCCCCCCGGAGCCCCGCCCCCTCAGACCTCTGTCCCAAAAGGACCCTCTCATTGGACGTACTCAGCCCCTCCTCCTGCCGCTGCCCCGCCTCCGGTACCTCCTCAGGCCCCGCCCCCTGCTGCAGCAGCTCCTCCCTCATGTGCACAGGCCCCGCCCCCTGTAGCCCCGCCCCCTGCCATAAATGGTGTGACTCCGCCCCTTCAAAACAAATACTCCTGTAACCACGCCTCCTTCTGCTCCTGTGGTCCCGCCCCCTGCCGCACAAGCCCCGCCCCCTGCAGCACAAGTCCCGTCTCCTCCCACTCAAGCCCCGCCTGCAGCTGCACAAGCCCCTCCCCCTGCAGCACAAGCCCCGTCTCCTCCCACTCAAGCCCCGCCTGCTGCTGCACAAGCCCCTCCCCCTGCAGCACAAGCCCCGCCCCCAGCTTCACAAGCCCCTCCCCCTGTTGCTCCTCCTGCTGTGAACACGCCTCCTGCTGTAGTCCCTTTTGCAGAAACCTCTCCTCCTTCTGCACAAGCCCCTCCCCCTGCTCCTGTAGCCC
>NW_026571175.1:38743856-38778856 GCF_026225935.1 Boleophthalmus pectinirostris | reverse complement strand
TGGGTTCTGGTGTGGTTCTGGTGGTTCTGGCGTGGGTCTGGTGTGGGTCTGGTGGTTCTGGCGTGGTTCTGGTGGTGGGTCTGGTGGTTCTGGCGTGGGTCTGGTGTGGTTCTGGCGTGGTTCTGGTGTGGGTCTGGTGGTTCTGGCGTGGTTCTGGTGGTGGGTCTGGTGGTTCTGGCGTGGGTCTGGTGTGGTTCTGGCGTGGGTCTGGTGGTTCTGGCGTGGGTCTGGTGTGGTTCTGGTGTGGTTCTGGTGTGGGTCTGGTGTGGGTCTGGTGGTTCTGGCGTGGGTCTGGTGTGGTTCTTGGCGTGGTCTGGTGGGTCTGGTGTGGGTCTGGCGTGGTTCTGGTGTGGGTCTGGTGTGGTTCTGGCGTGGTTCTGGTGTGGGTCTGGTGGTTCTGGTGTGGTTCTGGTGGTTCTGGAGCAGGATTATAACCGGTCTGTGTGGTCCTCAGGTGATCGTTTGGGGCGATTACGGGCGGATGGATCATAAATCTTTCATGGGAGCCGCTCAGATTCTATTGGACGACCTGGACTTGTCCAACATGGTGATTGGTTGGTTCAAACTCTTCCCCGCCATCTCATTGGTGGATCCGGGCCTGGTGCCGCTGACCAATAAGGAGATCGAGGGCGAGAAGGCGTTTCTGACCCCGCCCCCCGCCGCCAAACCGCTGCCCGCCAAGACGTGAGACCATCAGCCAATCAGAGCAGAGGGCTGTGATGATGTCATCTGATGCAGCTGCACACGGCCCCAAGAAACAAACAAACAAACGAACAAACAAACATGAGGAACAGTTTGAGGAACAGATCTGAGTTGAGAAGCGTCACAAACAAAGTTGTGGAGTTCAGGTTTTATTAAAAACAGAGACTTTCAAAATAAAATAACAAAGGCGCTCTTATTTTGACATGATGAACTTTTCAAAGTAAAGTCCAGAGACATTTCAAAATAAAACAAAGTCCAGAGACATTTCAAAATAAAACAAAGTCCAGAGACATTTCAAAATAAAACCCAGATGTTTTTGTGTAAATGTGTAAATAAAGACGCTGCGCTGTGATTGGTCCGTCAGTCTGGGGCCTTCTGTCGTCTGATTGGTTCCTGCATGGAGCCGGACGCTGCTCTGTGATTGGACGAGTGGAAGAGGGTCATGAGGTCACGGAACCGCAGCCTGACCTGGAGAACCAGAGGTCAGAGGTCAGAGGTCAGAGTGAATCTACATAAGATCTGACAAATACAACAGTGAATAAAGACGAGGGTTTGGATTTGGAATAATCTGATTATGATTATTATTATTATTATATTATTATTATTATTATTATTGATGATGAGGATGAAGATGAGGAGGATGAGGATGATGAAGATGAGGAGCGCGTTCACCTGTCGGGGCGTCTTGTCTCCGAGCCGTGAGGACACGCCCCTGAACGTGCTCTGATTGGCTCCTGTCGTCTGAACGGCCAATAGGAGCTGTCGGTCCGACTCCCTGTGTCACACGAGAGAAAAGTGTGAGAAAAGTGAAATTATGTTTCAAATCAAAGTGTTTGATTTGGGTCAAATAAATTGATGCACAAAACCCAGTGTCTGTTTTATCTTTGGTCAGAGGTCACATGGGGGTCAGTCAGAGGTCACACGGGGGTCAGACAGGGTCAGAGGTCAGACGAGGGTCACACGGGGGTCAGTGGTCACACGAGGGTCAGACGGGGGTCAGTCAGAGGTCACACGAGGGTCAGACGGGGGTCAGAGGTCACACGGGGGTCAGACGGGGGTCAGTCAGAGGTCACACGAGGGTCAGACGGGGGTCAGTCAGAGGTCACACGAGGGTCAGACGGGGGTCAGAGGTCACACGGGGGTCAGAGGTCACACGAGGGTCAGACGGGGGTCAGTCAGAGGTCACACGAGGGTCAGACGGGGGTCGTCAGAGGTCACACGGGGGTCAGAGGTCACACGGGGGTCAGAGGTCACACAGGGGTCAGAGGTCACACGGGGGTCGGTCAGAGGGTTCTGACCTGGTCCAGACGGCGACTCGTTTGCCGTGGGTCACACAGACGTTCTGCGCTCGCACCAGCCCCTCCCGCTCCTCTGTGACATCACATCCTGTGCTCTGCCCCGGGGCATGCTGGGAGTCTGAGTCCCGCTGGGAGGTGTCTGTGTCAGACTCTGGCTCCTCATTGGACGAGACGCTTCCTGTTTCCGACTCTGACAGCTCCTCCCCCTGCGCTGCGATTGGCTCCTCCCCCTGTGCTGTGATTGGCTCCTCCCGCGCTGTGATTGGCTCCTCCTCCCGCGCTGTGATTGGCTCCTCCCCCTGCGCTGTGATTGGCTCCTCCTCCCGCTCTGTGATTGGCTCCTCCCCCTGCGCTGTGATTGGCCGGTTGTCGGGGGGCGGGTGCAGCAGGACGAAGCCGATTCGTCGAAAGTCGAGTTGTTCTTTGGGGAGTCGCGGCGGGAAACAAGTCCCCGCAGGAAACGGTCCGGACCAATCAGAGCGCAGCAGGGTCAGCTGACTGCAGCGGGGGCGGGGCGTGCTGCAGGGGGGCGGAGCCAAGGAGTTCATACGACGAAGAGCGGCGTGGAGCACCGGGAGACTCCTCTGGAACGCACAACACACACACACAACACACACAGACGCACAACACACACACACAGACGCACAACACACACAACACACACACAACACACACGCAACACACACACACAACACACAGACGCACAACACACACAGACGCACAACACACACACACACAACACACACACACACACACACACACAGACACACAACACACACACAGACGCACAACACACACAACACACACACACAACACACACGCAACACACACAGACGCACAACACACACACACACAACACACACACAGACGCACAACACAAACACACAGACGCACAACACACACACACACAGACGCACAACACACACACATAGACACACACATAGACACACAACACACAGACACACAACACACACACACAACACGCACAACACACACACACAACACACACACACACAACACAACACACACACACACACACACAGACGCACAACACACACACAACACACACAGACGCACAACACACACACACACACACACACAGACACGACACACAACACACACACACACACAACACACACACACACACACACACACAGACGACACACACACACACACACACACACACACACAACACACACACACACACACACACAACACACACAGACGCACACACACACACACACACACACAAACACACACAACACACACACAGACACACACACACACACACACACACACACACACAACAACACAACACACACACACACAACACACAGACACACATAGACACACACACAGACGCACAACACACACACAACACACAACACACAGACACACAACACACACACACAACACGCACACACACATAGACACACACATAGACACACAACACACACACAACACACAGACACACAACACACACACACAACACACACACACACATAGACACACACATAGACACACAACACACACAACACACAGACACACAACACACACACACAACACGCACAACACACACACACAACACGCACAACACACACACACAACAGACACACAACACAACACACACACAACACACACACACAACACACAGACGCACAACACACAACACACACACACACACACACACACACACACACACACACACACAACACACACACACACACACAACACACACACACACACACACACACAACACACACACACACACACACACACACACACACACACACACACACAACACACACACACACACACACACACACACACACACACAACACACACACACAACACACACAGACGCACAACACACACACACACACAACACACACACACACAACACACACAGGTTAGAACCAAGCACACGGAAACACAACCTGGGGTCAGAGCTGGGGTCAGGGGTCAAACCTACAGCGATCCACAGGGGGAGGCAGCGCTCGTGTCTCTCCACCGGGGGGCGCAGCTCCGTCTGAGGGGAACAGGCTCTGGGCATCGACCACACACACCCCCTCCTCCTGTACGCCTGAAACACACAACACACACAACGCACAACTGAAACACACAACAACAACACACAACACACACACACCCTCCTCCTGTACGCCTGAAACATACAACACACACAACGCACAACTGAAACACACAACAACAACACACAACACACACACCCCCTCCTCCTGTACGCCTGAAACACACAACACACACAACGCACAACTGAAACACACAACAACAACACACACACCCCCTCCTCCTGTACGCCTGAAACACACAACACACACAACGCACAACTGAAACACACAACAACAACACACACCCCCCCGTACGCCTGAAACACACAACACACACAACGCACAACTGAAACACACAACACACACACACACCCCCGTACGCCTGAAACACACAACACACACAACGCACAACTGAAACACACAACACACACACACACCCCCGTACGCCTGAAACACACAACACACACAACGCACAACTGAAACACACAACACACACACACACCCCCGTACGCCTGAAACACACAACACACACAACGCACAACTGAAACACACAACAACAACACACACACCCCCCCCTCCTGTACGCCTGAAACACACACACACACACACGCACAACGCACAACGCCTGAAACACACAACACACACACCCCCTCCTGTACGCCTGTAACACACAACACACACAACGCACAACTGAAACACACAACAACACACACACACACCCCTGTACGCCTGAAACACACAACAACACACACACACACACACACACCCCTCCTGTACGCACCTCAAACACACACACACACACACACACACACAACGCACAACTGAAACACACAACAACAACACACAACGCACAACTGAAGCACACAACAACACACCCCCCTCCTGTACGCCTGAAACACACAACACATGTGTGTATAATGTGTGTATGTGTATAGCGTGTGTACAATGTGTGTGTGTGTATAGTGTGTGTGTGTGTGTGTAGTGTGTGTGTATAGCGTGTGTGTGTGTGTGTGTATGTGTGTATAGTGTGTGTGTGTATAGCGTGTGTGTGTGTGTGTATGTGTGTATAGTGTGTGTGTGTATAGTGTGTGTGTGTGTGTGTATAGTGTGTGTGTGTGTGTGTGTATAGTGTGTGTGTGTGTGTATAGTGTGTGTGTGTGTATATTGTGTGTGTGTGTACCGTGTGTGTGTGTGTATAGTGTGTGTGTGTGTGTGTGTACCGTGTGTGTGTACAGTGTGTGTGTACCGTGTGTGTGTAAAGTGTGTGTGTAGTGTGTGTATGTGTACAGTGTGTGTGTATAGTGTGTGTGTACAGTGTGTGTATAGTGTGTGTGTGTGTACAGTGTGTGTGTATAGTGTGTGTGTAGTGTGTGTATGTGTACAGTGTGTGTGTATAGTGTGTGTGTACAGTGTGTGTGTGTGTGTGTGTGTGTGTGTGTGTACAGTGTGTGTGTAGTGTGTGTATGTGTACAGTGTGTGTGTATAGTGTGTGTGTGTAGTGTGTGTACAGTGAGTGTGTATAGTGTGTGTATGTGTACAGTGTGTGTGTATAGTGTGTGTGTGTGTATAGTGTGTGTATGTGTACAGTGTGTGTGTACCGTGTGTGTGTATAGTGTGTGTGTATAGTGTGTGTGTAGTGTGTGTATGTGTACAGTGTGTGTGTATAGTGTGTGTGTACAGTGTGTGTACAGTGTGTGTGTATAGTGTGTGTGTGTAGTGTGTGTACAGTGAGTGTGTATAGTGTGTGTATGTGTACAGTGTGTGTGTATAGTGTGTGTGTGTGTACAGTGTGTGTGTGTGTAGTGTGTGTGTACAGTGTGTGTGTGTATAGTGTATGTGTACAGTGTGTGTGTAAAGTGTGTGTATAGTGTGTGTGTGTGTACAGTGTGTGTGTACAGTGTGTGTGTGTATAGGGTGTGTGTGTGTGTATAGTGTGTGTACAGTGTGTGTGTGTGTGTGTACACAGTGTGTGTGTGTGTACACAGTGTGTGTGTGTGTGTACAGTGTGTGTGTACAGTGTGTGTGTGTGTGTACAGTGTGTGTGTATAGTGTGTGTGTGTACAGTGTGTGTGTACAGTGTGTGTGTGTGTGTGTGTGTGTGTGTGTACAGTGTGTGTGTGTGTGTGTACAGTGTGTGTGTGTGTGTGTGTGTACAGTGTGTGTACAGTGTGTGTGTATAGTGTGTGTGTGTGTGTGTGTGTACAGTGTGTGTGTGTACAGTGTGTGTATAGTGTATGTGTACAGTGTGTGTGTGCAGTGTATGTGTACAGTGTGTGTGTGCAGTGTATGTGTGCAGTGTGTGTGTACAGTGTGTGTGTATAGTGTGTGTGTACAGTGTGTGTGTACAGTGTGTGTGTGTGTACAGTGTGTGTGTACAGTGTGTGTGTACAGTGTGTGTGTACAGTGTGTGTCTATAGTGTGTGTGTGTGTGTGTACAGTGTGTGTGTACAGTGTGTGTGTACAGTGTGTGTGTGTGTGTGTGTGTACAGTGTGTGTGTGTGTGTGTACAGTGTGTGTGTACAGTGTGTGTGTACAGTGTGTGTGTGTGTACAGTGTGTGTGTATAGTGTGTGTGTGTGTACAGTGTATGTGTACAGTGTCTGTGTGCAGTGTATGTGTACAGTGTCTGTGTGCAGTGTATGTGTACAGTGTGTGTGTGCAGTGTGTGTGTACAGTGTGTGTGTATAGTGTGTGTGTACAGTGTGTGTGTACAGTGTGTGTGTGTGTGTACAGTGTGTGTGTACAGTGTGTGTATACAGTGTGTGTGTATAGTGTGTGTGTGTGTGTGTGTGTGTACAGTGTGTGTACAGTGTGTGTGTATAGTGTGTATGTGTGTGTACAGTGTGTGTGTACAGTGTGTGTGTGTATAGTGTGTATGTGTATGTATAGTGTGTGTGTGTACAGTGTGTGTACAGTGTGTGTGTATAGTGTGTATATGTGTGTACAGTGTGTGTACAGTGTGTGTGTACAGTGTGTGTGTGTACAGTGTGTATGTGTGTGTATAGCGTGTATGTGTGTGTATAGTGTGTGTGCATAGCGTGTGTGTTGTTGTGTGTGTACAGTGTGTGTATATAGTATGTGTATATAGTGTGTGTATATAGTGTGTGTATATAGTGTGTGTGTACAGTGTGTGTACAGTGTGTGTGTGTGTGTGTGTGTGTACAGTGTGTGTACAGTGTGTGTGTATAGTGTGTATGTGTGTGTACAGTGTGTGTGCATAGCGTGTGTGTAATGTGTGTGTTGTTGTGTGTGTACAGTGTGTGTATATAGTGTGTGTGTACAGTGTGTGTGTGTATAGCGTGTGCGTTACCTTGACGACGTTGTCTCTGTTGCCGTGGCGACAGCACTGCAGGATGTGGCGTCGGATTTGATCCGGACTTTTCCTCAAAACGAACTGAGAAAGTAAACGAACCGAGTCGAGCGTCCCGTCCAACGACCGCAGACCCAACACCAACAGACTGAAGTACAAGTACACACGTCAGTACTACAAATACTACAAATACTACTACTACTACTACTACTACTACTACTACTGCAGCCCCAACACCAACAGACTGAAGAATAAGTACACAGGTGAGTACTACAAATACTAGTAGAGCAGTGTTACGTGACGGACCAGTCCTCGGCGGGGGTGAAGGCGTGGCTCCTGCGGGGGCAGTAGAGGGCGGGGTCCAGACTGGCACACGGCAGCAGCTCGGGGTAGAGGAAGACGGAGCGAGTGGCGAAGAACCAGGCGAGCTCAGCGGGCACCAGCGGGTACGACTTTACTACAACCAATCAGAAGAGAGGGGAGGAGTCAGCCAAACAGAGGAGAGAGGGGAGGAGTCAGCCAATCAGAGGAGAGAGGGGAGAAGTCAGCCAATCAGAGGAGAGGAGAGAGTCTCCCAGTCCAGATCCAGTCCCAGTCCTGGTCTTACTGTGTCCTCTCTTGTCCACTCGAGGGTGGTTCTGTACAGTCCTGGTTTAGTCCTGGTCCTGGTCTCGGTCCTTGTCTTACTGTGTCCTCTCTTGTCCACTCGGGGGGCGGGGCTCTTGTACTCGATGGGTTGGACTCTGGTTTCTTCGAGCAGGTCTAGCGCCCCCTGCAGGTTACACACTCTGAATGCGCTGCTGCGTCCATGGAAACCACGCGATGACATCACCAGCTCCGCCCCCTGACCCAGGAAGTCCAGTTCCACCTGGATCACAACCAGATCGGAGTCAGAGAGTCCGGATCGCGGCAGGACCGGATGTGTTTTATTGTGAAAGGACGATGTGTTTTATTGCGAAAGGATGATGTGTTTTATTGTGAAAGGATGAGGTGTTTTATTGCGAAAGGATGAGGTGTTTTATTGTGAAAGGATGAGGTGTTTTATTGCGAAAGGATGAGGTGTTTTATTGTGAAAGGACAATGTGTTTTATTGTGAAAGGATGAGGTGTTTTATTGTGAAAGGACAATGTGTTTTATTGTGAAAGGATGAGGTGTTTTATTGTGAAAGGATGAGATGTTTTATCGTGAAAGGACGATGTGTTTTATTGCGAAAGGATGAGGTGTTTTATTGCGAAAGGATGAGGTGTTTTATTGTGAAAGGATGAGGTGTTTTATTGCGAAAGGATGAGGTGTTTTATTGTGAAAGGATGAGGTGTTTTATTGTGAAAGGATGAGGTGTTTTGGAGTCTAGATGCAACAGAAGAACTATTTTACTGTCTGGTACAACCCAAATAATCCAACTAGCGATGTGAAAGACACATTAGTCCTGGTTCAGTTCTGGTGTAGTAGTCCTGGTGTAGTCCTGGTGTAGTCCTGGTGTAGTCCTGGTGTAGTCCTGGGGCCTCATTTATAAATCTTGCTTACGCAAAAATCCTTGCGTGTGTGCGCTTCCTACGCCAACCGCGGTATTTATAAAACCCGCCTAAGGCGTGGCTCTTTGCTTAACTCTACGCCAACTCTGGACTCCTGTAAGTTCTACGCAAAGTCTGGAGACACGGGGAAAAAGCGACACTCGTGGAGAGAAGCAGAAGTGAACAGAGTTTGAGGAAGAGTTTGATCAGAAAATCCACGTATATAGAAGAATGACCTTCAGATTTGCGCATTTAAGTGTTTGGTTCGCCAAAATACGGAGAAGGGCTGTTTATTCCACTCATTATTCTCCACAATATTATACATTTGACACTCGTGCACGAGCGCGGCCACGTTCCCGGACTTGGTGTAGCGCAGTCCCACAGTCCACACCGCGACCATAGACTTCTATAGAACACAGACTGTGACCAACACAGAGGACGAAATAATGACCCGACCTGAGAGAAAAACTCTTCCCTTGGACGCAGCAGGAGCCAGGCTTTGATTTAATGAACAAAACTTTAACACTTTTACTCTAGTCTTTACGCACTGAGCGCCAGAGTGACCTGAGTCTGCGGACAAGACGAAGCCTACTGCCCGAACCTGACCCCAACCAAAATCATCCCTACATTTTTGTGTAATGGAGAACTCTTGTACATGAGAGCTGCTCTCTGACAATATGAAGAACAGAATAATGCCCCCGACCCAGACCCACACTCACAGACCCACACTCACAGGTTCAGCAGTTTGGATGTTTCGTGTGGACTTTAGTTGGCAGAATAACATCTGTATCTGATGTGTTTCATGTTAAATCTGTGTCCTCGTGTCCTTCCCTCGCTCCTTTCGCTCTCCAGGGGAGGGCATCTGAATCTCTCGCACGCGCTCATAATTTGACCGTTCAGATCAGCGCGTGCACGTATCTACGTGTATGTGCATAAATACAGGACCAGTCCTCACACACTTCACAGACAGACTTAAAAATATAGCGATAAAACTCTTGAAACAGCGAAAAAACACATGGTCTTTACTGCAAAGATGTGCTGCCTAAATATTATAAAAAATGATTAAATGAAAAGATGAGTCATTGTTGTCACTTTTAGTTTTGTATTTACTTATTAAACCTTGTTTAATAAAGTCTTTGTCGTGATCACGTGGTGCTGCGTGGAGCGTCCTCCTCCCTCTGTCCCGCGTGTCTCGGTCAAACCCACTGATTATCGGCTCATGTTTAGGGAAATCGAGTCACTTTACCTGCTCCTTTTATGGTGAGGTGGAGGTGTGAGGGGGCGTGACGTGACGTGGGTTTACGTGCGCAAATTGTAGTTGCAGGTGGGATTTATAAAGCAAAGATTGTGTGGTTTGGTGCGTGCGGTGGGTTTTCTAAATATGGAGTTTGCGTGGCGCACGCCTTGTCGTAGCTACTAGGCGTACGCACGAACTTACGACAACTCCTGCGCAGTTTTTATAAATGAGGCCCCTGGTTCAGTCCTGGTTCAGTCCTGGTGTAGTCCTGGTGTAGTCCTGGTGTAGTCCTGGTGTAGTCCTGGTGTAGTCCTGGTGTAGTCCTGGTTCAGTCCTGGTTGAGTTCTCACCAGCAGGTGTGTGGTGGTGTGGGCGAGCTGTTGGAGGGGGGGCACTGGGGCACAGAGGAGGTGGATCTGGGTCAGGAGCTGCACATGCTGCAAACACACAAACACAAACACACAAACACAAACACACGGGTTAAAAATAAAAAGGTTAATTCATTAGTTATGACACAGTGAAAATGACAGTTTGATAGATTGATATATTCAGATTGAATTAATTACAAAACAATAAATCTGTACGTTTAAAAAACTATAAAAACTGTATTTGTTATTTAAAACCAAAAGGATTATTTTCCTTCAGTTGTAGCACCAGATGTTCACATCCATGTCTCCATCTCTCTGTTCCAACGGACAATGTTGTTCTTTGAAAACCTCAGCTGATGGACACTACGCTACCAGTTCTAAACATGTTATTAACATGTTATAGACGTGTTATAAACGTGTTATAGACGTGTTACAAACGTGTTATAGACGTGTTACAAACGTGTTAGACGTGTTACAAACGTGTTAGACGTGTTACAAACGTGTTAGACGTGTTACAAACGTGTTAGACGTGTTACAAACGTGTTACAAACGTGTTATAGACGTGTTATAAATGTGTTATAAACGTGTTATAAACATGTTATAGATGTGTTATAAACGTGTTATAAACACATTATCAGGTCAGACAGAAAGTCATGAGTTGTAACAGAAATATGATTTGACACTGGCAAAATTTTTTCAGTAAAACCATTTTAACTGAAATTATCGCTCAAACATTTTTTCATTGTAGTTGCAGCCGAATCCACAACATGCAGTAGTATTTGTAGTAGTATTTTTTAACTGCACTATCTGAGTTTAGCAAAGGAACAGCAAATTGCACTAAAGAATATTTGAATCTGTTCAGTTGAGAGTTTGGGACCCTGAACCTTCTGCCTGATGACATCAACTCAAACTGACTGAAGAACATGAGTTGGGTCATTGATCATCTTCCTGCTGAGCTTCCTCACAGTCTCCTCAAAAATGATCTGAAGTGAGCTCGGGACCACGCCCATTATTTTACCTGCTCTTTTAGTCAAGGTAAAAATCTGTGATTGAAGTTTGACTGACAGGTCACCAAACCATGTTGACATGCCATAACTTACATAATAACACATCATTTGCAGTAGTAGTATGTGCAGTATGTGCAGTATTTGCAGTAGTAGTATTTGCAGTAGTAGTAGTATTTGCAGTATTTGCAGTAGTAGTATGTGCAGTATTTGCAGTAGTAGTATGTGCAGTATTTGCAGTAGTAGTATTTGTAGTATTTGCAGTAGTAGTACTTGTGGTATTTGCAGTATTTGCAGTACCTGCTGTATCTGCTGCTGGAGTCTCCTCTGCTGCGCTGCGTTCAGGGACAGACTCACAGACTCCGTAGACTCCGGCGCCGACGTCGGCTTCACGTGTTTACGCAAAAACTCCAACTGCTGCCGGACCGTCCTCAACCCCAAAACCCGACCTGGGACCAAGACCGGGACTTCTGAAGACCTGAGACCACACACCACAGTTAGACCAGAGACCAGAGACCACAGACCACAGTTAGACCAGAGACCACAGACCACAGACCACAGACCAGAGAGTGTTACAGGTGTGTGTGTGCGCGTGTCTATGTGTGTTGTGTTACAGGTGAGTGTGTGTGTGTGTGTGTGTTACAGGTGTGTGTATGTGTGTTACAGATGTGTGTGTGTGTGTTACAGGTGTGTGTGTTACCGGTGTGTGTGTGTGTGTGCGCGCACGTGTCTATGTGTGTGTGTTACAGGTGTGTGTTTGTGTGTTACAGAGGGTGTGTGTGTGTGTGTGTGTGTGTGTGTGTTACAGAGGTGTGTGTGTTACAGGTGTGTGTGTGTGTTACAGGTGTGTGTGAGTGTGTGTGTGTGTGCGCGTGTCTATGTGTGTGTGTTACAGGTGTGGGTGTGTGTTACAGGTGTGTGTGTGTGTTACAGGTGTGTGTTACGTGTGTGTGTGTGTGTGTGTTACGTGTGTGTGTGTGTGTTACAGGTGTGTGTATGTGTGTTACAGGTGTGTGTTACGTGTGTGTGTGTTACAGGTGTGTGTGTGTGTTACAGGTGTGTGTGTGTGTGTTACAGGTGTGTGTGTGTTAAAGGGAGGGATTCTACACACAGAGTAGTAGTAGTATATGTAGTAGTAGTAGTATGTGTAGTAGTAGTAGTATACGTAGTATATGTAGTAGTAGTATACGTAGTATATGTAGTAGTAGTATATGTAGTATACGTAGTATATGTAGTAGTAGTAGTATATGTAGTAGTAGTAGTATATGTAGTATGTGTTGTAGTAGTAGTATGTGTAGTAGTAGTAGTAGTATATGTTGTAGTAGTATGTGTAGTAGTAGTATGTGTAGTAGTAGTAGTAGTATACGTAGTAGTAGTATGTGTAATAGTAGTAGTATATGTAGTATATGTAGTAGTAGTAGTATGTGTAGTAGTAGTAGTAGTATATGTAGTAGTAGTAGTAGTAGTAGTAGTAGTAGTAGTAGTAGTAGTAGTAGTAGTAGTAGTAGTAGTAGTAGTAGTAGTAGTAGTAGTAGTAGTAGTAGTAGTAGTAGTAGTAGTAGTAGTAGTAGTAGTAGTATATGTAGTAGTAGTAGTAGTAGTAGTAGTAGTAGTATATGTAGTAGTAGTAGGCTATGTAGTAGTATATGTCGTATGTGTTGTAGTAGTAGTATGTGTAGTAGTAGTAGTAGTATATGTAGTATGTGTTGTAGTAGTAGTAGTATATGTAGTAGTAGTAGTATATGTAGTAGTATATGTCGTATGTGTTGTAGTAGTAGTATATGTAGTATGTGTTGTAGTAGTAGTAGTATATGTAGTATGTGTTGTAGTAGTAGTAGTATATGTAGTAGTAGTAGTATATGTAGTATGTGTTGTAGTAGTAGTATGTGTAGTAGTAGTATATGTAGTATGTGTTGTAGTAGTAGTAGTATAGTAGTATGTGTAGTAGTAGTAGTATATGTAGTATGTGTTGTAGTAGTAGTAGTATATGTAGTAGTAGTAGTATATGTAGTATGTGTTGTAGTAGTAGTATGTGTAGTAGTAGTATATGTAGTATGTGTTGTAGTAGTAGTATGTGTAGTAGTAGTATGTGTAGTAGTAGTATGTGTAGTAGTAGTAGTTCTGACTGAGTGTGCGCGGTGGGCGTGTCCAGTGTCTCCTCGTCTTCTTCGTGTCCTTCTTCGTGTCCTTCTTCGTGTCCTTCTTCGTGTCCTTCTTCGTGTCCTTCTTCGTGTCCTTCTTCGTCCACGTCCTGAGACGTCAGATCCTCCTTCAGCTGCAGGGAGGGCATCTGGGTTAAAGTACACATCTACACAACATGTGACACACACAACGTACACACAACCTGCCAGAGTCACACACAACGTACACACAACCTGCCAGAGTCACACACAACATACACACAACCTGCCAGAGTCACACACAACATACACACAACCTGCCAGAGTCACACACAACCTGCCAGAGTCACACACAACCTGCCAGAGTCACACACAACATACACACAACCTGCCAGAGTCACACACAACATACACACAACCTGCCAGAGTCACACACAACCTGCCAGAGTCACACACAACCTGCCAGAGTCACACACAACATACACACAACCTGCCAGAGTCACACACAACATACACACAACCTGCCAGAGTCACACACAACCTGCCAGAGTCACAGAGACTGACTTTCTAAACTTTAAATTTAAAAAATTAAGTTGTTTTATTTTTCAGACTCTAAATGTAAAAATGAAAATAAAGAAACACAAAAACAGAAAAACAGAAAAACACTGACCGTTTCAAAGAGCTCTTCCATCAGCTCACACACCTCCCTCTCTGAAACACAAATACACAGGGGGCAGTTGTTGGGGGCAGTTGTTGGGGGCAGTTGTTGTAGGGGGCAGTTGTAGGGGGCAGTTGTAGGGGGGCAGTTGTTGGGGGCAGTTTGGGGCAGTTTGGGGGCAGTTGTTGGGGGCAGTTGTTGGGGCAGTAGTGGGGGCAGTTGTAGGGGCAGTAGTGGTAGTGGGGGCAGTTGTTGGGGGCAGTTGTACTCACTGGTGATCCTCACCGCTCGGTCGTCTCTGTAATCCTCCAGGTCGGGTTCATCTGCGTCGGCCAAAAAGTTATACTCCGGGTCGTCCTCATCGTCTGCCTCCTCTGAACAAACACACATGATTAAACACACACAACACACAAACACACACACACACACAAACACACACACATCAAACACACACACACACACACACACACACATACACACACACACACACACACACACACAGACAACACACACACTGCGTCTCTATTAGTGATGTATTGTGCATTTGTAAGATTCTGTCTTAAACTGAGACTCTCCATCTGATCACAAGGACCTGAATGACCCGATGTGTCAGTGCACACGGAAACATCACATCATGAATCCTGATGCAACCAGGACACTGCTGCATGTAAACACTCATGTTCACACTCACGCTTACGCTCACACACACTCACACTCATGTTCACTCTCATGTTCACTCTCACGCTCACTCTCACTCACGCTCACACACACTCACACTCACGCTCACACTCACGCTCACACTCACGCTCACGCTCACTCACTCACGCTCACACTCACGCTCACGCTCACGCTCACACTCACGCTCACGCTCACACTCACGCTCACTCACTCACGCTCACACTCACGCTCACACTCACTCTCACGCTCACACACGCTCACTCTCACGCTCACACTCACGCTCACACTCACGCTCACACTCACGCTCACACTCACGCTCACACACTCACACACGCTCACACACGCTCACACACACTCACGCTCACACTCACGCTCACACTCACGCTCACTCTCACGCTCACACTCACGCTCACACACGCTCACACACACTCACGCTCACACTCACGCTCACACTCACGCTCACACTCACTCTCACACTCACTCTCATGCTCACTCACGCTCACACACACTCACACTCACGCTCACACTCACGCTCACGCTCACTCACGCTCACTCACGCTCACACTCACGCTCACACTCACGCTCACACTCACGCTCACTCTCACGCTCACTCTCACGCTCACTCTCACGCTCACTCTCACGCTCACTCTCATGCTCACTCACGCTCACACTCATGCTCACTCTCACGCTCACTCATGCTCACTCTCACACTCACTCTCACGCTCACTCTCACGCTCACTCACACTCACGCTCACACGCTCACGCTCACACACGCTCACACACGCTCACGCTCACTCTCACGCTCACACACACTCACGCTCACACATACTCACGCTCACACACACTCACGCTCACACTAACGCTCAGACTAACGCTCACTCTCACGCTCACTCTCACGCTCACTCTCACACTCATGTTCACTCTCACGCTCACACACACTCATACTCATGTTCACTCTCACGCTCACTCTCACACTCACGGTCACATTCACACTCAGTCTCACTCACGCTTACGCTCACACACGCTCACTCTCACATTCATGCTCACTCTCACATTCACACTCTCACGTTCACGTTCACGCTCACGTTCACGCTCACGTTCACGCTCACGTTCACACTCACACTCACACTCACCCTCCACATCAGACATCATGAGTCCTCGGAGCCAGTCGGTCCAGTCCCGGTCCTCTTCCAGGTCCTGGTCCTGGTCCTGGTCCGGATCCAGGGAGGATCTGGTCTCGTTGAAGTCCGGGGCGAGTTCTCGTAGCTCCGCCTCCAGCTGCCCCAAAGGAACGTCTGTGAGTGGGCGCTTAGAGCGAGTCCTGCGCGCCATCAGGTCCAACGAGTCCTGCAGGGGCTGACAGAGGAAACAAGCTCTGAACCAGGACTAAACCAAGTCTGAACCAGGACTAAACCAGAATTAAACCAGGTCTGAACTAGGTCTGAAGCAGGTCTAAATTCTGGACTAAACAGGCTCTGGAGGAGGTCTAACACAGATCTTATAGTACCAGATCTAATTCCAGTCTAACTCAGGACTAGACGAGGACTAACCCAGTACTGTGTCCATAGTACCTGGCCTAAACCTGGTCTAGACCCGGTCTAAGTGTCAGTACCTGGTAGGACTGTCCGCAGACACTCAGCTCTTCTTCGACGGCGTGCAGTTTCTCGAGGAACGTGCTGTCACTCACACTCCTTTTGTCAATCAAACCACGAGGGGGCGGTGCTCTGGGTCTGTCACTCAACCCATGAGTGGGTGTGGCTTTGGGTGGAGGGGGCGGGCCCATAGGCACAGGCTCCGCCCTCAAACGACGAGAGAGATTCTGAGACGTCTGAGGGAGAAAATGAGAAAAAGAGCTGGAAAAGATGGACTAAACCAGGACTGAACCTGGACTAAACCAGAACTAAATCAAGACTAAACCAGGACTAAACCAGAACTAAACCAAGACTAAACCAGGACTAAACCAAGACTAAACCAGAACTAAACCAAGACTAAACCAGAACTAAACCAAGACTAAACCAGGACTAAACCAGAACTAAACCAAGACTAAACCAGAACTAAACCAAGACTAAACCAAGACTAAACCAGAACTAAACCAAGACGAAACCTGGACTAAACCAGGACTAAACCAAGACTAAACCGGGACTAAATCAGGACTAAACCAAGACTAAACCAGAACTAAACCAAGACTAAACCAGAACTAAACCAAGACTAAACCAAGACTAAACCAAGACTAAACCAGAACTAAACCAAGACGAAACCTGGACTAAACCAGGACTAAACCAAGATGAAACCTGGACTAAACCAGGACTAAACCAGAACTAAACCAAGACTAAACCAAGACTAAACCAGAACTAAACCAAGACTAAACCAGAACTAAACCAAGACTAAACCAGAACTAAACCAAGACTAAACCAGGACTAAACCAGAACTAAACCAAGACTAAACCAAGACTAAACCAGGACTAAACCAGAACTAAACCAAGACTAAACCAGAACTAAACCTGCACTAAACCAAGACTAAACCAGGACTAAACCAGAACTAAACCAAGACTAAACCAAGACTAAACCAGAACTAAACCAAGACTAAACCTGGACTAAACCAGGATTAAACCAGGACTAAACCAGGACTAAACCAAGACTAAACCAGGACTAAACCAGGACTAAACCAAGACTAAACCAAGACTAAGCCACGACTAAACCAGAACTAAATCAGAACTAAACCAAGACTAAACCAGGAATAAACCTGGACTAAACCAAGACTAAACCAGAACTAAACCAAGACTAAACCAGGACTAAACCAGAACTAAACCAAGACTAAACCAGGACTAAACCAGAACTAAACCAAGACTAAACCAAGACTAAACCAGAACTAAACCAGGACTAAACCCGAACTAAACCAAGACTAAACCAGGACTAAACCAAGACTAAACCAGGACTAAACCCGAACTAAACCAAGACTAAACCAGGACTAAACCAAGACTAAATCAGGACTAAACCTGCACTAAACCAAGACTAAACCAGGACTAAACCTGCACTAAACCAAGACTAAACCAGGACTAAACCTGCACTAAACCAAGACTAAACCAGGACTAAACCTCTCCTTGGAAAAATGAAAAAACAAGACAACTGAAGCAAAATTGTAGAAAAGCAGAAAGAAAATGGCGCAAGAATAAAATTACAATAAACTATGAAATTTACCGTGAACAAGTGAGAAAATACAATAATGGTATGAAATGTGAAAGACAAGCAAACCTCTCCCAACTTATAAATAATAACATTAAAAATCCCAGGATTCTATTCTCCACGATTAGTTCTGTTATCGACCCTGTTCGTAATTGGAAGGAGCCATCAAACATCACAAACTGTGAGGATTTTGACTTTCTTCAGCAATAAAATACAGTCCATTAGAGCTGAAATGCAACAGATCCAACCAAGTAACATCTGTATTACAAGTCCTTTGATTTTATCAAACACACTTGATAGTTTTGCCCTGGTTGATGTTACGACTCTTAACAAAATTATTTTACAATTGAAACCAGCCACTTGTTTTTTAGATCCTATCCCTACATCACTTTTTAAATCAGTTTTTAATTTTTTAGCCCAAGAAGTCCTTAACATTGTAAATGTGTCGCTGCAGACAGGGTTTTTCCAACACCACTCAAAACTGCTATGGTCAAACCTCTGCTTAAAAAGGACAACTTGGACCCCTCCCTGCTCAGTAACTACAGACCTGTGTCCAATCTGACGTTTTTAAGAAAAATTTTTGAGAAAATAGTTTTTAACCAAATTAATGATTTTATGATTGCCAACAATATCTTTGAAATTCATCAATCTGGTTTTAGAGTTCAGCACAGCACAGAGACTGCACTAGTAAAGATCCTAGATGATATAAGATCCAACATGGACAAGAAGAACCTGTCAGTCCTGGTGCTGTTGGATCTCACGGCAGCATTTGACACTGTCGACCACTGGATTTTATTAGATACATACATTATGCAGTCGGTCTCTCTGGGTCTGTTTTTAACTGGTTCAAATCTTTTTTAACAAACAGGGATTTTTATGTTAGTCTTGGGGAACACTCCTCCGCAAAATGTAAAATGGAGTGCGGTGTTCCCCAAGGCTCAATTTTAGGTCCAACCCTTTTTAATCTTTACATGCTGCCACTAGGACGGGTCAGCAGGAGACACGGTGTTAACTTTCATAGCTACGCTGATGATACCAGCTCTATATCGCCGTGTCTCCTGGTGACCTGAGCCCGATCGACACTCTTTTTAACTGCATTTTAGATATTAAGTCCTGGATGGCAGCAAACTTCCTCCAGCTCAACCAGGGCAAAACTGAGGTTTTAATTATTGGTCCTGAAGCTCAGAGAGAGAGGCTCAAAGCTAAGCTCCAAACCTACTCACTGAACCCCTGTGAGAGGGTCAAGAGTTTAGGAGTTACTCTTGATAGTGAACTTAGCTTTGAGCCACACATCAGGTCCATCACTAAATCCGGTTTTTATCATCTAAAAAATATTGCCAGAGTCAGACCATTTCTCTCTCAAGCCAGTGCAGAGACTTTAATACATGCGTTTATTACAAATCGTGTTGATTACTGTAATTCTCTCCTTTCTGGTCTTCCAAAGAAATCTACAGCTCCATTGCAGCTCCTCCAAAACTCTGCAGCTGCTGACGAGGACCAGGAAGCGAGAGCACATCAGCCCAGTACTGAAGTCTCTGCACTGGCTCCTGTGAGCTTCAGGATAGATTTTAAAGTTCTTTTATTAGTTTATAAAGCTCTTAATGGTCTTAGTCCTATTTATTTATCTGATCTGCTTTTATCATATGAGCCTCTCGGACTCTCAGGTCCTCAGGTCTCGTCTTTTAACTGTCCCAAGAGTCCAGACTAAAACTCACACTGAGGCGTCATTCAGCTTTTATAGTCCCCGTTTGTGGAACAGTCGACCTGAGGACCTGAGGTCCGCTGCGAGTGTTCAGATTTTTAAAAGTAAACTCAAAACGTATCTTTTTAATTTAGCTTTTAATTGAAACTTTTATCTGTCTTAACTTAAATTATTGTTATTATTATTATTATTATATTTATTTATTCTAAATTAAATTATCATTACTGTTTTACTTTGTCTCCATTTTGATTTTTATAATAACCTTTAGGAGTTTTATGTTTTTGTTTTTATGTTTATGTTTAAATGGTTGTATATATGGATGAAACAAAGGGATGGGGGGGGAGTTGCTCTTGATTTTAATTATTGTAATTTTTCTGTTGCATGTGAAGCACTTTGTGCTACATTTTAAATGTATGAAAAGTGCTATACAAATAAAGTTTGATTGATTGATTGATAAACCTGGACTAAACCAGGACTAAACCAAGACTAAACCAGGACTAAACCAGGATTAAACCAGGACTAAACCACGACTAAACCAGAACTAAATCAGAACTAAACCAAGACTAAACCAGGACTTAACCAGGACTACACCAATACTAAACCAGAACTAAACCTAGACTAAACCAGGACTAAACCAGAACTAAACCAAGACTAAACCAGAACTAAACCAAGACTAAACCAGGACTAAACCAGAACTAAACCAAGACTAAACCAGGACTAAACCCGAACTAAACCAAGACTAAACCAGAACTAAACCAGGTCTAAACCAGGACTAAACGACCTGCACCTGCCAGGGGCTGCTCGACTCGTCTCGGACTCGACTCCCTCGAGGTGACGACGCGCTGCTCTCCAGGTCGCTCTCCTGAAGCGTCTGAAACACAGAGCACACGGGAAATGTCAGGCTCAAGAGCACAAGGGCAGCAGAGGAACCACACACACACACACACACACGCACTATACACACACACACACACACACACTACACACACACACTATACACACACACACGCACACACACACACACACACATACACCCTATACACACACACACACTATACACACCACACACACATACACACACACACACATTATACACTATACACACACACACACACACACACTATACACACACACACACACGCACACACTATACACACACACTATACACACACACGCACTATACACACACACACACACGCACTATACACACACACACACGCACAGACACACATTATACACACTATACACACACACACACATTATACACACTATACACACACACACACACACATTATACACACTATACACACACACACACACACTATACACACACACACGCACTATACACACACACACACACACACATTATACACACTATACACACACACACACACATTATACACACACACACACACACATTATACACATATACACACACACACATTATACACACTATACACACACACACACACACTATACACACACACACACGCACTATACACACACACGCACACACACATTATACACCCTATACACACACACACACTATACACACACACGCATTATACACACATACACACACACACACATTATACACACTATACACACACACACACACACTATACACACACACACACGCACACACTATACACACACACTATACACACACGCACTATACACACACACACGCACTATACACACACGCACGCACGCACAGACACACATTATACACACTATACACACACACACACATTATACACACTATACACACACACACACACATTATACACACTATACACACACACACACACACTATACACAAACACACACACAATACACACACACACACACATTATACACACTATACACACACACAATACACACACTATACACACACACACTATACACACACACACACTATACACACACTATACACACACACACACACTATACACACACACAATACACACACTATACACACACACACTATACACACACACACACTATACACACACACACACATTATACACACTATACACTATACACACACACACACACACACACACAAACACACACACAATACACACACACACACATTATACACACTATACACACACACAATACACACACACACACTATACACACACACACACTATACACACACACACACACACATTATACACACTATACACACACACACACACACACACACTATACACACACACACACACACACACATTATACACACTATACACACACACACACACAGAGGAAGTGTCAGGCTCAAGAGCACAGGGGCAGTATCTTTAAAAACAGTAAAGTTTGTCTCACGTCTTCGGCCGTCTCGTCCTCCTCGTCTTCGTCGGGTTTGTACTCTTCATCTGAGGAGTCTTCATCAGCCAAAGGCAAGTCCACGAACTGAGGAGGCTAGGAAAGGACACAAGGACACGAACTGAGGAGGCTAGGAAAGGACACAAGGACACGAACTGAGGAGGCTAGGAAAGGACACAAGGACACGAACTGAGGAGGCTAGGAAAGGAGGAGAGAGGAGGAGGAGAGGAGGAGAGGAGGAGGAGGAGGAGGAGGAGGAGGAGGAGGAGGAGAGGAGGAGGAGGAGGAGGAGGAGGAGGAGGAGGAGGAGGAGGAGGAGAGGAGGAGGAGAGGAGGAGGAGGAGGAGGAGGAGGAGGAGGAGGAGGAGGAGGAGAGGAGGAGGAGAGGAGGAGGAGGTTGTACCTTGTTGGCGTCGTTGGATTTCTTTATGGGAGACAGATTCCAGGCCGGGATCACCTGACACAGAGCAGCCAATCAGAGGAGAGAATACACACCACGCCCTCTGACCCCTGACCCTGAACTCACCGCGCCCTCTGACCCCTGACCTCTGACCCACCATGCCCTCTGATCTCTGTACTCACCATGCCCTCCAACCTCTGACCCTTGTACTCACCATGCCCTCTGACCTCTGACCCCTGCACTCACCACGCCCTCTGACCTCTGACCCCTGCACTCACCACACCCTCTGACCTCTGACCCCTGCACTCACCACGCCGCGCTCCACCACCTCCTTCAGCTTCGAGCGCGTCATCTTCAGTTCCTGAAACAGTCACATGATCAGCGCCGAGCTCTGATTGGACCTCACCTCATGATGTCATCACTCACAAAAGGAGGCGGGGCTTCGGTGTCGTTGATCGCCGCCTTCATCATCGCCACCACGTGTTCGTTAGTGATCACCTCCTGCAACAAGACCCGCTTTAGACCCGCTTTAGACACGCTTTAGACCCGCTTTAGACCCGCTTTAGACCCAGTTTAGCCCTGGTTTAGTCCTGGTTTAGTCCTGGTTTAGTCCTGGTTTAGACCTGGTTTAGTCCTGGTTGAGTTCTCATGTGGAGGATGGTTTAGTCCTGGTTGAGTCCTGGTTGAGTCCTGGTTGAGTCCTGGTTGAGTCCTGGTTGAGTCCTGGTTTAGTCCTGGTTGAGTTCTCACGTGGAGGATGGTTTAGTCCTTGTTTAGTCCTGGTTTAGTCCTGGTTGAGTCCTGGTTGAGTCCTGGTTGAGTCCTGGTTGAGTCCTGGTTGAGTTCTCACGTGGAGGATAGTTTAGTCCTGGTTGAGTCCTGGTTGAGTCCTGGTTGAGTCCTGGTTGAGTTCTCACGTGGAAGATGGTTTAGTCCTGGTTGAGTCCTGGTTGAGTCCTGGTTGAGTCCTGGTTGAGTCCTGGTTGAGACCTGGTTGAGTCCTGGTTTAGACCTGGTTGAGTCCTGGTTTAGACCTGGTTTAGACCTGGTTTAGTCCTGGTTGAGTTCTCATGTGGAGGATAGTCGAGTCCTGGTTGAGTCCTGGTTTGGTCCTGGTTGAGTTCTCACGTGGAAGATGGTTTAGTCCTGGTTGAGTCCTGGTTGAGTCCTGGTTTAGTCCTGGTTTAGTCCTGGTTTAGTCCTGGTTGAGTCCTGGTTGAGTCCTGGTTGAGTTCTCACATGGAGGATGGTTGAGTCCTGGTTGAGTCCTGGTTGAGTCCTGGTTGAGTCCTGGTTTAGTCCTGGTTTAGTCCTGGTTTAGTTCTCACGTGGAGGATGGTTTAGTCCTGGTTTAGTCCTGGTTTAAGTCCTGGTTGAGTCCTGGTTGAGTCCTGGTTGAGTACTGGTTGAGTTCTCACGTGGAGGATGGTTTAGTCCTGGTTGAGTCCTGGTTGAGTCCTGGTTTAGTCCTGGTTGAGTTCTCACGTGGAGGATGGTTTAGTCCTGGTTTAGTCCTGGTTGAGTCCTGGTTGAGTCCTGGTTTGGTCCTGGTTGAGTTCTCACGTGGAGGATGGTCTTGACGTTGGCGGCTGTGAGGTTGTGCTGTTTGGATTTGGTTTCCAATGATTGGTCGAGCTGCCTGTCAATCTCGGGCTCACTCTCTGAAGCCCCACCTCCTTCGTCTTCAGTCTGTTTCCTCCTCTTCCTCCTCGCCTTCACCCGGCTCCCGTCTGAAACGGACCCAGGTTAGACCAGTCTCACCTGGATCTCAACCGGTCTACAGAGGCTGGGGGGGTGGGGCTTCAAAAGCATCGAAAAGCACACAGTGTCGATACTGGACAAGTATCGTATCGATACTGAACCAGTATCGATACTGGTTGAGTGTGGATACTGGTTGAGTATCGATACTGGTTGAGTATCGATACTGGTTGAGTATCGATACTGGCGGGTGTTTGGTCGGTGGAGAAAGCGACAGTTTTGTTGTGGACAGACCCATGGTGATGATGAGGCTGGAGTCTGTAGCGTCCTCTTCGACCAATAGGAACTCGTCCTCCTCGTCCGTGGTCCCGCCTCCTGATGCTCGAGGAGGAGGTGCATTGTGGGAAAGTTTGAGGCGTTTTCGGGCGGGGTTCATTTTGGGGCATGACCTCTGACCTCTGAGGGGAAAAGAGACGAGACGAGACCATGAAACAAAACAGACGAGATGAAACTGGAGCCGAGTCCCGTCTCCTCTGACCTCTGACCCCGTGTCCCCTGAAACTTCACCTGCCACAGAGACACGTCCAGGTGCGACCGGCCTCATGTGAACCTCACAACCTCCAGACTCCCCTGTGAGCTGCAGAGGCTGCACTAGCTCGTACTGCAGCAGGTGCTGGTTCACATCAGACCGTCACTGGGACTTGATGAAAATGAACCTGTCCTGTGTTTAACACAAAAACTGAGTCATGTGAGGCTCATCCTGCGTTCTGATTGGATAATCATCTTAAACCAAAACACTAAATTATAACATAAACAAAATGTGACACCTACAGTGTTTTTGTAATTACAATAAATCAGTTTTTCAGTTTTACGACGAGTAAAAGTTCACGTTTGATCTGAACATGTTCACGTCGTCTCCAGAGACACAGAGAGCGTCCAGTTTATGACTTTTAAAATCTTACATACACGTCCTTTAAATCCTGCAATTTCTTATTTAGAAAACAGAAAAAGTTGTGCTTCTGTCTGGAGGAAAAAACTCCTGAAAACATTTAGAGTTTTCAGTCTCACTGTGAATGCCCCGGTTTAAAGAACTGTTTCTGAAGATGGATTTGAACTCATCCACGTGATTATTATATATATATATCATATATCATTTATGTAACACTATCACAAAGCTTAAATGAATAAACTTTAACAAACAATCTAAGCTGAATTTCAACGCGTTTAGAAAAAAAACTAATAGTAATAATAATAATAATAATAATAATAATAATAATAATAACCGGCAGAGCTGTGTTTTGTCCCAGGTTTAGTTGCAGTTTGTGAGTCCAGAGGCGGCGGGAGGGTCACTGTTTACACTCGGTAGCATTAGCCACCGTTAGCTCCGCCGTTAGCTCCGGAGGCTAAAGGCTAACACCGGTGTTTGAACAAAACTCACCCGGGACAGAGACAGAGCCCGGGCCTAAACCGCGGAAGTCTCCGGTGTGTCCTGCGTCCTCCGCAGATCCCAGGACCAGAGCCGAGACTCACCGCGCGGATTTAAACAGAAAATATGAATAAATCATGTTTTAATAATGGGTCTAAAAACACTTCCGTGAATTTACCGCGGCAGAGATGCACTTCCGGGGTGCGCCGGATGGAGCGTGACGTAGGCGAAACGTCAAGACATCCACATTATTTTGTTTTATTTACTTTTATTGTGTATTTTATAATCGTTTGTTTATGTTTTTATTTATTAAACGCAGCTCGTTTTCAAATCACGGTCCATAAAACTGTTTCTGATTGACTCTTGCGCAGGAAATGGGACTTTTATTCTGTGAATTGGGACAAACACTGTCTTTGGTTTTACATTTTTCTAAAGTTGTGTTTCTCTACGCCCCAGTGTCCCCGTGTCCCCGTGTCCCCTGTCCTCTGTCCTCTGTCCTCTGTCCTCCTCTGTGTCCTGTCCCCCAGCTGTGCTGGTCCAGGCCGGACGGTGGCGGTGCTGCCCGGGCTCCTCTGTCTGTTTTCGGCTGAAAAGCTCCAGCGCAGCGGCGCGACTCAAACCCCGAGCCCCGGGAGAGAGCTCCACAAGCGGACAAAGACACTCACGTTTCCCCCTGAGACCCGCCGCCCCCGAGACCCACCGGGACAGAACCACACCGGGACCGACCCGGAGCGGAGCCGCGGCCCCGGGAGCAGAGCCCGAGCCCCGCCGCGCACATGGAGCCTTCCCCGGCCAAAGCCAAGCCCCAGGGCCGCCTGCTGCTGTCCACCCCGCTGGACGCCAAGGACGAGCTGGAGGAGGTAAGCCCCGAACCTGAGCCCGACCCCGCGGCTCGGAGGCGGACTGATCCGGGCCAGAGTTCGGCCGAACTCAAACTCAAACTTTAGTCTTTAAACTGACAGAGAAACGAGCTAACGGCTAACCGCTAACAGCTAGCTCCTGTGGCCGGGGTGAAGAGGCTCAGCCCGGGCAGACCTCACGGCCTCGGCTCGGTCTGGGGCCGGTCTGGGGCCGGTCTGGGACCGGTACTGGTCCTCTGGGATGTGGACCTTGGTTCGGGTCAGAACAGAGCCGTGGGGCGGTCTCGGAGTCTTGTTTAGCCCGGTTTAGCCTGGGCTGTTAGCCTAGCATGCTAACAGTAGTAAACATGAGCGGAGCGTGAGCTGAACAGAACCTCAGCGTCTGTGTCTCTGGTTCCGTTTGTGTCCGTAGAGTCCATAAATGTTCTGTCCAAGTCCAAACTGTGAGATCTCGTTATTGTATAGAATTATAATGTCCACAAAAACGCCTCTGTTTGAAATGTAAAAACTGCACAGCTCCGGGTTTTGGTGTTTGTTTACAGAAAAAAACTCGGGACGTTTGGGTCTCTGGAGTCTGGAGTCTCTGGAGTCTCTGGAGTGTCTCTTTTAAATGTAAAAATAATAAAACACATTTACATTCTGTTTCTAGACAAAACATAGAGCGTATATATGAGACGTATAAGACATATATGTGAGACATTGGACACATGAGACAAACCTGTGGCATCTGTTTTGTCTCGACTCTTTCTGTTTGACAAATGCTCTTCAAGTTTAGTCCATGTTTGTGCTGCAGAGGCTCGAGCAATAAGAGACTGTCTCTGTCCCCGGGCCTCTGTCCCCGGGCCTCTGTCCCCGGGCCTCTGTCCCCGAGCCTCTGTCCCCGGGCCTCTGTCCCCGGGCCTCTGTCCCCGAGTCTCTGTCCCCGAGTCTCTGTCCCCGAGTCTCTGTCCCCGAGTTTCTGTCCCCGAGTTTCTGTCCCTGAGTCTCTGTCCCTGTGTGTCCTGCAGAGGCTGGAGCGCTGTGTGGGGATCGTTCAGTCTCTGACCAACGGACTGTCAGAGCGAGAAGCAAACGACGCTCTGACCGCCAACGTAAGGACCGCTCACCTGCCACTCACCTGTCCTACACCTGTCCTACACCTGTCCTACACCTGTCACTCACCTGTCACTCACCTGTCACTCGCCTGTCCTACACCTGTCTCTCACCTGTCACTCACCTGTCCTACACCTGTCACTCACCTGTCACTCACCTGTCCTACACCTGTCTCTCACCTGTCTCACCTGTCACTCATCTGTCTCACACCTGTCAATCACCTGTCAATCACCTGTCAATCACCTGTCTCACACCTGTCCTTCACCTGTCCTTCACCTGTCTCTCACCTGTCTCTCACCTGTCCTTCACCTGTCAATCACCTGTCTCTCACCTGTCCTTCACCTGTCCTTCACCTGTCCTTCACCTGTCCTTCACCTGTCTCTCACCTGTCTCATTTTCCCCTCCCCTCCTTAATAATCATCCTGTTCACCTGTCTGCAGTGTACCTGTCATTTACGTGTGTGTGTTACAGGTGTGTGTGTTGTGTTACAGTTGTGTGTGTGTGTTACAGTTGTATGTGTGTTGTGTTACAAGTTTGTGTGTTGTGATACAGTTGTGTGTGTTGTGTTACAGGTTTGTGTGTTGTGTTACAGTTGTGTGTGTGTGTGTGTGTGTGTGTGTTACAGGTGTGTGGGTGTGTTGTGTTACAAGTGTGTGTGTGTTGTGTTACAGTTGTGTGTGTGTGTGTGTGTGTGTTACAGGTGTGTGGGTGTGTTGTGTTACAAGTGTGTGTGTGTGTTGTGTTACAGGTGTGTGTGTGTTGTGTTACAGGGGTGTGTTTTGTGTTACAGTTGTGTGTGTTTTGTGTTACAGGTGGGTGTGTGTGTGTGTTGTGTTAGAGGTGTGTGTGTTGTGTTACAGGTGTGTGTGTTGTGTTAGAGGTGTGTGTGTTGTGTTACAGTTCTGTGTGTGTTGTGTTACGGTTCTGTGTGTTTTGTGTTACAGTTGTGTGTTTTGTGTTACAGTTGTGTGTGTTTTGTGTTACAGGTGTGTGTGTGTGTGTGTTGTGTTAGTGTGTGTGTGTTGTGTTACAGGTGTGTGTGTTGTGTTAGAGGTGTGTGTGTTGTGTTACAGTTCTGTGTGTGTTGTGTTACGGTTCTGTGTGTTTTGTGTTACAGTTGTGTGTTTTGTGTTACAGTTGTGTGTGTTGTTACAGGTGTGTGTGTGTTGTTGTTGTTGTTGTGTTACAGGGGTGTGTTTTGTGTTACAGTTGTGTTACAGTTGTGTGTGTTTTGTGTTACAGTTGTGTGTGTTTTGTGTTACAGTTGTGTGTTAGTTGTGTGTGTTTTGTGTTACAGTTGTGTGTGTTTTGTGTTACAGTTGTGTGTGTGTTGTGTTACAGTTGTTGTGTGTTGTGTGTTACAGTTGTGTGTCTTTTGTGTTACAGTTGTGTGTCTTTTGTGTTACAGTTGTGTGTTGTGTTACAGTTGTGTGTGTGTGTGTTGTGTTACAGTTGTGTGTGTTGTGTTACAGTTGTGTGTGTTTTGTGTTACAGGTGTGTAAGGGGCAGCAGCAGCATGAGGAAGTGTGTCTGGGTTTATTTACTCTGATCCTCACAGAACCTGCCCAGGCCCAGAGGGTGAGTACCACTACTACTACTCCTACAAATACTAATACTACTACTACTGCTACTACAAATATTATTACTACAGCTTGTACTCGTACTGCTCAGAGGTCACTGACTATTAGAATCAGACTTTGATTTTAGTTTTGATCTAAAACTGCTGCTGTGTGTGTTTGTTTGTGTGTGTGTGTGTATTTGTGCGTTTGTTCCGTCAGAGTTACAGAGACTTGACTCTGGTGAACAGAGATGGGATGAACATCGTTTTGGTTAAAATGAACCAGATCCTGATGGAGAAGTTCCTCAAACTGCAGGACCAGCCACGCACACAGGTACATGCACCTGTACACACACGCACCTGTACACACACGCACCTGTACACACTTGTAACCCTTGGTGCGGTGTAGATTATAGGTTATATATTATAGATTATAGATGATTGATTGTATATTGTATTGTCCTCAGGTGGTGTGGCTGGTGCGGTGTAGATTATAGATGATAGATTATACATGATTGATTGTATGTTGTTTGTTTGTGCAGGTGGTGTGGCTGGTGCGGGAGCTGGTGAAGACCGGGGTGATGGGAGCAGATGGAGTCCTGATGACGCTGCTCAAACAGATCGCAGGTCAGAAACACTGGAGCACGTTGCTCCATCATCATCTCCTCACACTCAGAGCTGGAGTCGTGTTTGTTTGAGTAAATCTTTATTCTGAGTCTCTCTCCATCTGCAAAGCTCTAAACGCTCTGCTCCACCGTGTGATGTCATCAAGTGGACAGCTCCTTTTCCCTTTAGTTCAGTCGAGATCGACAACTCCAGGACTGAAATGATCCAGATGATTCTAGTGAAGGTGTGTGGAGTTTAAAAACACAGTGGAGCATTTCCTGTATCACCACATGATGACATCACAAGGTGGAACTCGTGTAAATGTGCAGGTTTGTGTGTGAAACATGTGAATGAAACAAAACAAGAGTCCAGGAGACCACAGCAGAACAGATCAGAGAACATCCTGCAGCCCAGTTCTCCTCTTATTCTGCATGGTTCTCTGCGTGGTTCTCTTTTTGGTTCTCTGCATGGTTCTCTTTTTGGTTCTCTTTTTGGTTCTCTTCATGGTTCTCTTTGTGGTTCTCTTTGTGGTTCTCTTCGTGGTTCTCTTTGTGGTTCTCTTCGTGGTTCTCTTCGTGGTTCTCTTCGTGGTTCTCTTTGTGGTTCTCTTTGTGGTTCTCTTCGTGGTTCTCTTTGTGGTTCTCTTTGTGGTTCTCTTCATGGTTCTCTTCGTGGCTCTTATGGTTCTCCTCGTGGTTCTTGTCTGTGTTTCAGGGGGAGATGTCTCCAGTAAGAACCTGTGGTTGGCTGAGAGCGCCCTGGACATCCTCCTCGACCAAAAGTACCATCATTATGTCTTTATTATGTTTTTATTTTACACTTCTTCTTATTATTATTCCACTTCTATTCCACACGACAATTCTGCATAAACACACAAAAACACAACACAAAACTGAACACAGCAGTGATGTGCACGAGTTTCATTAGTGCAACGCACAACGAGTGTGTGTGAATAAATAATAAGAACAGAGTATAAAGAGAGTATATACAGCCGTGTGTGTGTGTATATATTATTTATTTATATATGTACAATGTTTGACTGGGAGTGTGTGTGTGTGTGTGGGGTGTGTGTGTATATATATATATATATATATATATATATATATATATATTTATTTTTTTTTTTATGTTTATTAAGGACATCACAATCGCATTAGACAAGCCAGATGCATTGCTTTGAGTGTTTTAGCACAAGTGCTAGTTTTCAACACCTGTCCATATAAAAATATAAACTACATGCATAAAAACAGAAAGTACAAGACACATAAATTACATACAGATAAAATATATACAGTAGATTTTAGTGGATGCAGTTTTGACTGGAAACATACAATAACTTTAATTTCCTTTTAAATTTGTTGTAGTTGGTTTCCAATTTTAAATGAGCTGTTAAACCGTTCCACAGACTAGGCCCTTTAAAAGAGAACGAGGACTGACCAAGAGTCGTCCTGTACCGAGGAACAACACAATTACCACTAGTAGCGCCTCTTGTGTTCGTTCTGTGTGAACATTTTATGGTCCTGGCAAATTCTGAGTGTAATGGTGTATTGCGAGACACTTAAAAAATAATTTAAGATTGTTAAAATTTATAAAATTTTCAAAGTTAAAAAGTTGATGTTTCTTTGTAATTTCACAGTGGTGCCAGTTTTTGGGCTTTTTGTCAAAGATCTTAAGGGTCAGTTTGTATAATGAACAAAGCGGTTTTAATGTAGTTGAGGAGCCTGGGACCATGAAGTGATACAATAAGACAGATGAGAGAAGATCATTGCGTTCATGAATATTTTAGAAGTGTGGAGCGATAGATCTTTACGTATGAAACGAAAGCAACTCAGACTAATCTTAATCTTCTTCACCAAGTATTTTGTGTGACCAGTAAATTTTAAATTTTCATTTAGAATGAGAAATAACTTCACTGACGGCTTGAATTTTCTCATTGTGCATAGTCACTTCAAAGTCACAGTTTTTTGTTTGTGTACGCACTGAAAAACAAAGAGAAACTGTTTTTTTCACATTCAAAGTCAGGTGTGACACACTAAGCCATTTTGAGACAAGTTGTAAGGCATGACTCAGGTGGGCAACAGCCTGAGCAGGTGTTTTTGAAGATACATACAACACAGTGTCATCAGCAAACATCAGAACATTAACAGTAGGACAGCATTGAGGGAGGTCATTAATATATAAGGAAAAAAGCAAGGGGCCAAGTACAGACCCCTGTGGCACCCCAAAGGGATTGGCTCGTTGTTGAGAAGTGACACCATTTACCCGAACACACTGGGTTCTCACACACTGGATTCTCCCTTTAATATATGATGAGAACCATTTAACAATTTCCTTTGCAAAATTGAACTGATGTAACTTACCCAATAAAATACTATGATTGACCGTTTCAAAGGCCTTTTTTAGGTCAAGAAACACTGCCCCAACTACATTACCTTGGTCCAAAGACTTTTTAATGTTATCTATTAGATGGCAGTTTGCCATATATGTGTGTGTATATATTTATATTCATATATATATAATGTTTGACAGGGAGTGGGTGTTGAAGAGCGGGATGCTCGTGTCCATGGCCGTCTACACGTATCTCAGACTCATCGTGGACCACGGAGCCCCAAACCTCCTGAGCCTCAGACAGAAGGAGGTCGACTTCTGCATCTGCATGCTCCGAGAGAAGGTACTGGACCGGGACTGGACCGGGACTAGACTCTTTGCATACTCCAAGAGAAGTGCTGAACCAGGACTGGACTAAGACAAACCATCTGCTCTGGGAGAAGGTCTGGGACTGAACCACGACTGGACCTGGGCTAGTTTTTCTGACTCCACTGACTTTTCCCTTTCTTCTTTCTTTCTTTTCCTTCATGGAGTGTGTGTTTTTGTAGTTTTCTCAAATATTTCCTGGTTGTTTTTGTAGTTCATGGAGTGTGTGGTGATTGGCAGAGACCTGGTGCGTCTTCTGCAGAACGTGGCTCGGATCCCAGAGATGGAGCTTCTGTGGAGAGACCTGCTCCACAACCCCCAGAGTCTCAGCCCCGGCTTCACAGGTAAGACTCCACTACCCACAATGCACCTGTAACACACACACACAGACACACACACACACAGACAGCGGGGTCTCTCCGGTCTGGTTCTGATCCCGGTCTGGTCTCTGGTCTCAGGGATCCTGCAGCTCCTCACGTCTCGGACGTCCAGGAAGTTCTTGGCGTGTCGCCTGACGCCCGACATGGAAACCAAACTGCTCTTCATGACGTCCAGAGTGAGTACAAGTACTACTACTGCAAATACTACCAGTACTACAAATACTACTGCAGTACCACTACTAGAGTACTGCTCTTCATGACGTCCAGAGTGAGGCAGTACTGTAGTAGTAATGATAGTTATAGGAGTAGTACTCTGGGTGTAGTTATAACAGGTGTGTGTGTGTGTGTGTGTGTGTTGTGTTGTGCGTGTTGTGCGTCAGGTGCGGTTTGGGCAGCAGAAGCGGTACCAGGACTGGTTCCAGAGGCAGTACCTGTCGACGGCCGAGTCTCAGTCTCTGCGCTGTGACCTGATCCGCTACATCTGCGGAGTCGTGCACCCGTCCAACGAAGTGCTCAGCTCCGACATCCTGCCCCGCTGGGCCATCATCGGCTGGCTTCTGACGACCTGCACGGTAACGCCGACCCTGACCCCAACCCAAACCCCGACCCCTGACCCCGACCCAAACCCGTCACATCCTGCCCTGTTGGGCCATCATCGGCTGGTTCCTGACAACCTGCAATGTGGGACCTTTTCTTTGGTCTGGGGTCCCCACTACAAATACGTGTGTGTGTAAACATAAACATGTGTTTGTGTGTGTGTGTGTTTCTGTGTGTGTTTCTGTGTAAACATATCAACGCCTGTGTGTGTGTTTTTGTGTCCAGTCGAACGTGGCGGCGTCCAACGCCAAACTGGCGCTGTTCTACGATTGGCTCTTCTTCAATCCCGAGAAAGACAGTATCATGAATATAGGTCAGTACAACACACAACACACACACTAATAATTTGACCTCTGTGTGACCTCTGTGTGACCTCTGTGTGACCTCCAGAGCCAGCGATCCTGGTGATGCATCACTCCATGAAGCCTCATCCCGCCATCACAGCCACTCTGCTCGACTTCATGTGCAGGGTCAGTGTGACATGTCCCGCAGTGTGGCATTACACGCACACACACGCGCTCACACACACACGTACAGACACACACGCGCTCACACACAGACACACGCATACACACACACGCATACACACACACACGCTCACACACACACACACACTCTCTGTGTGTCTCTGTGTGTCTCACTCGTCTGTGTTGTGTTCCAGATCATCCCTCACTTCTTTCCTCCTCTGGAGTGTCAGGTTCGTCAGGGTGTTGTAAACTCTCTCACCTTCATCATGGAGAAGAGGGTCCTGGCGTGAGTCTCACATCTGTAACCCCTAAACCCTAACTTCTGACCCCTAACCCCTAAACCCTAACTCCTGACCCCTAACCCCTAAACCCTAACTCCTGACCCCTAACCCCTAAACCCTAACTCCTGACCCCTAACCCCTAAACTCCTAACTCCTGACCCCTAACCCCTAAACCCTAACTTCTGACCCCTAACCCCTAAACCCTAACTCCTGACCCCTAACCCCCTAACCCCTAAACTCCTAATCCCTAAACCCCTAACTCCTGACCCCTAACCCCTAAACCCTAGCTCCTGACCCCTAACCCCTAAACCCTAGCTCCTGACCCCTAACCCCTAAACCCTAGCTCCTTACTCCTAACCCCTAAACTCCTAATCCCTAAACCCCTAACTCCTGACCCCTAAACCCTAACCCCTTAAACCCCTAACTCCTAAACTCTAACCCCTAAACTCCTAACTCCTGACCCCTGACCTCTGACCCCGGCTCTGAGCCTCTGTTTGTTTTACTCAAGTTCAAATATTGTTGTAATAAGGTGTGTTAAACCCCAGGCACTTGGCCCTGTATTGTAATAATGATGTTGTGTGTTAAACCCCAGGCACTTGGCTCCTCTGTTTGATAATCCCAAACTGGACCGAGAGCTCAGAGCCATGCTGAGGGAACGCTTCCCCGAGTTCTGCAGCGCCCCCTCTCCTCCCGCTGAAGGTATTGCACTGTCCTCTCTGTGCTCTGTCCTCAGTGAAGTGTAAGGACTCGTCTCCTCTCTCCTAACCCCTTG
>NW_026571175.1:38733856-38738856 GCF_026225935.1 Boleophthalmus pectinirostris | reverse complement strand
CCTGGAAACAATCATCCCCATACTGCAACACCTCAAGTACAAGGGTGAGTACTACTACTGCATAATACTACTACTACTACAACAATCATCCTCATACTGCAACACCTCAAGTACAAGGGTGAGTACTACTACTGCATAATACTACTACTACTACAACAATCATCCTCATACTGCAACACCTCAAGTACAAGGGTGAGTACTACTACTGCATACTACTAGTATGCAGTAGTAGTGGTAGTATGTAGTAGTAGTGGTATGCAGTATTATGTAGTAGTAGTAAACAGTGTTGTTAAAAAGTGTTCTGTTGTTTAACATTTGTGTTGTTTTTGTTCAGAACATCCAGAGGCTCTGTCCTGTTTACTCCTGCAGCTCAGGAGAGAGAAGTAAGAACCAATCACACACAAGAACACGCAGTGTGACCAGTGTGACAGGTGTGACGGGGGTGTCGGGGGGTGACGAGTGTGTCGGGGGGTGACGAGTGTGTCGGGGGGTGACGAGTGTGTCGGGGTGACGAGTGTGTCGGGGGTGACGAGTGTGTCGGGGGGTGACGAGTGTGACGGGGGGTGACGAGTGTGACGGGGGGTGACGAGTGTGACGAGTGTCGGGGGGTGACGAGTGTCGGGGGTGACGAGTGTGTCGGGGGGTGACGAGTGTGACGGGGGGTGACGAGTGTGACGGGGGGTGACGAGTGTGTCGGGGGGCGACGAGTGTGACGGGCGACAATGTGACGAGTGTGACGGGGGGCGGCGGCGAGTGTGACAGGGGTGACAATGTGACGAGTGTGACGGGGGGCGACAATGTGACGAGTGTGACGGGGGGCGACAATGTGACGAGTGTGACGGGGGCGACGAGTGTGACAAGTGTGATGGGGGTGACGAGTGTGACGCGGTTGACGATCTGCAGAACTTCAACAAACGAGGAGCAAATGAGCCACAGTCTTCCCCTGACATCCCCCTCTCCTTCCCTCCTTCCCTGCTTCCCTCCTTCCCTCCCTCCTTCCCTCCCTCCCTCCCTCCCTCAGACCTTCGGAGGAGATGGTGAAGATGGTTTTGTCTCGGCCGTGTCACCCCGAGGATCATTTCACCACGAGTCTCCTGAGACACTGGGCCTCGAGACACGACGAGACGCTCGGAGAAAACATCAAAGCCCAACTCATCAAGAACAACAGCCAGCCCAGGAAGAGACAGAGGTGAGACCTGGACCGGGACCGAGACTAAGACCAGGACCGAGACTGAGACCAGGACCAGGACCGAGACTAAGACCAGGACCAGGACTGAGACCAGGACCAGGACCGAGACTAAGACCGAGACACAACAAGAAGCTCAGAGAAAAACTCAACTCATCAAGAACAACAGAGGTGAGACCAGGACTAAGACCGAGACTGGAACCAGGACTGGAACCAGGACTGGAACCAGGACTGGAACCAGGACTGGAACCAGGACTGGAACCTGGACTGGAACCAGGACTGGAACCAGGACTGGACCAGGTCTAGACCAGGTCTAAACCAGGTCTAGACCAGACTAGAGTGTGTGTGGATAAACTCAGCAGCACTGATTTGATCTGTGTCCAGTCTGTGCAGTAACAGCAGAACTACAAGTACTAGTAGTACTAACAGTAGTACTGTGTGTATTTGTGTATTTGTGTGCAGTACCTGTAGTAGTAGTAGTACTAACAGTAGTACTGTGTGTATTTGTGTGCAGTCTTCGCAGTAGCAGCAGTAAACTGGCTCAACTGACTCTGGAGCAGATTCTGGAACATCTGGATAATCTCCGACTGAGTCTGTGCAACGTCAAGAACAGCTGTAAGGTTTATGTACACTCCGGAACAGCTGTAAGGTTTATGTACACTCCGGAACAGCTGTAAGGTTTATGTACACTCCGGAACAGCTGTAAGGTTTATGTACACTCCGGAACAGCTGTAAGGTTTATGTACACTCCGGAACAGCTGTAAGGTTTATGTACACTCCGGAACAGCTGTAAGGTTTATGTACACACCGGAACAGCTGTAAGGTTTACCATGTGTCGTTTCCATAGTAACTGTTTGTTGTTTGTTTCAGTTTTCTCTCAGACTCCGATTCTTCAGGCTCTGCAGCACGTGCAGGCGAGCTGTGACGAGGCCCACAAGATGAGGTACTACAGATACTACAGATACTACAGATACTTCGTATACTTGAGTTACTTCATGCATCGATCAGTTCTCGTTCACAGATTCTGCTCGTTCTTCTGTTTTGGTCGTTTCAGGTTCAGTGACCTCTTCTCATTGGCCGAGGAGTTCGAGGACGCTCAGAGCAAACCTCCAAAGTCTCGACGGAAAGCGGCGGCCGCCTCCAGCCCTCGCCAACGGAAAGGAGCGGCTCCGCCCACCGCCACGGCAACCACAGAGGAGGAGAGCGCCAGCAGCAGCGCCTCGGTACCAATCAGACGCACAGACACACAGACGCACACGAGCCGACCACGCACACATGACGCCTCACGCACACACACAGCGACACGTCTCCTTGTTTCCTATGTCCTTGTCTCCTCTGATGTCTCCTTGTCTCCTTCAGGAGGAGGAAGACTCCAAACCCAAAGCTCCGAAGAGGAAGAGGAAGGGTTCGTCTGCGGTGGGCTCTGACAGTGACTGATCGTCCAATCACAGAGCAGCGTGGACTCAGGACCCGCCTCCAAATGGCTAATCACAGCCCAGGATCATGGCGAAGGGAGGAGCTTGGCACAGACAGATTTTTTGTTTTTTAAGACTAAACTGAACTCTGCGTCCCTACCATGATGCACTGGGGCTGTGTTTTTAACAAACTGAGAAAAAGGAGAAACTGAACCACAGCGAGGAGACTCCTAACTCCTAACTCCTTGTCTCCTTGTAAAAGGACTGAACTTTCTGAGGCTCTTATTGTGAAGGAGCCACTTTATTTTCAGCACTTCCTGAAACGTTGTTTTCATAAAGATTTTTTCTTTAAGCGTGTTTTTGGTGTATTTCAGTCACAAAACCACAAAGTATTTTTAAAAAAGTGATTTATTACATTTATGTACAAACCCAGAGTCCCATCAGCTGAGGGGGTGGGGCTTGGGCCTGAGGGGGCGGGGCTGAGGGGAACACGTGTAACAAGGTGATTAAAAAAAAGCAAATACAAAACCATAAGGGGGGTGGGGCTTAGGAAGGGGGCGGGGCTTAGGAGGGGGGGGGCACCGCCGTGTCGCCGGTGAAAATCTGGCGTGGCAAAGGAAGCGTCCACAGACTCTGGTGTGGAGGGAAGGTTTGTGAATATTTCTGATGTAATATTTGATTTGACTCTAATTCTACACAAACACAAACTAAAAGGAGCCTGAAGGTGGCGCTAAAACACCGACCGACTCTAAACTCACAGAAGTCTGACCTGAGGGACCTGAGGGACGGGGGTTTGGGGAAGGACCATGGTTTAGTCTCAGTCCACGAGCCAGCAGGTCCTGGTCTGGTCCTGGTCTAGTCCCGGTTCTGGTTCTGGTCCAGGAGCCAGTAGGTCTTCATGGTTCCTTTCCCTTTGACCTGGACGGATCCTCGCGGCTGAAGCTCAAACTCTGGAAACTCACGAAGAATCAAACGAGTCGCCTCCGAAACATGAATCTTCAGAGCTGCAAAAGAGAAGAAGAAGAGAGTGAGAGAAGAAGAAGAAGAGGAGGTAAAAGGGGGAGGGGGCTCGTACCTTCTCCTGTGGACTCCATCCTGGACGCTGTGTTCACGGTGTCTCCAAACAGACAGTACCTCGGCATCTTCAGCCCCACCACCCCCGCGCACACCGGACCTACACAACCAGAACCAGAACCACCACTACGGTTAGACCAGAACCAGAACCAGAGCATAAACCAGACCAGGACTAGGGTTAGACCAGAGGCAAACACTACAGGACCAGGACCAGGACCAGGCCTGGTGTTTAGAGTAAAGGCGGCGGCGGCGGCGGCAGTGGCCCCTCCTCACCGCTGTGGATGCCGATGCGGAGGCGGAGCTTGTGGTCTTCACGGTGGCGAACAGTGAAGTTGGCAACGGCGCGGAGCAGAGCCAGAGACATGAGCGCGATCTGAGGAGCGTGGAGTTTCCCGTTCCTCACCGGGAGCCCGGACACCACCATGTACGCGTCACCGATCGTCTCCACCTGCACCAGGGGTCAGAGGTCAGAGGTCAGAGGGAGGTCACAGGGAGGTCATGTACGCGCCTCCACCTTCTGTAGAACTATCATTTATATTTACAGCACTTTTATCAACAGGTTAAATCCAAATGTGAGAATCATCAAAACCTGTCACCCGCCTGATCCGCGTCACTGTCGCTCCTGTATGAACCCGCCTGATCCGCGTCAGAGTAAACCCGCCTGATCCGCGTCAGAGTAAACCCGCCTGATCCGCGTCAGCGTAAACCCGCCTGATCCGCGTCAGCGTAAACCCGCCTGATCCGCGTCAGCGTAAACCCGCCTGATCCGCGTCAGCGTAAACCCGCCTGATCCGCGTCAGCGTAAACCCGCCTGATCCGCGTCAGCGTAAACCCGCCTGATCCGCGTCACTGTCGCTCCTGTATGAACCCGCCTGATCCGCATCAGCGTAAACCCGCCTGATCCGCGTCACTGTCGCTCCTGTATGAACCCGCCTGATCCGCGTCAGAGTAAACCCGCCTGATCCGCGTCACTATCGCTCCTGTATGAACCCGCCTGATCTGCATCAGCGTAAACCCGCCTGATCCGCGTCACTGTCGCTCCTGTATGAACCCGCCTGATCCGCGTCAGAGTAAACCCGCCTGATCCGCATCAGCGTAAACCCGCCTGATCCGCGTCACTGTCGCTCCTGTATGAACCCGCCTGATCCGCGTCAGAGTAAACCCGCCTGATCCGCATCAGCGTAAACCCGCCTGATCCGCGTCACTGTCGCTCCTGTATGAACCCGCCTGATCCGCATCAGCGTAAACCCGCCTGATCCGCGTCACTGTCGCTCCTGTATGAACCCACCTGATCCGCATCAGCGTAAACCCGCCTGATCCGCGTC
>NW_026571175.1:38726356-38728856 GCF_026225935.1 Boleophthalmus pectinirostris | reverse complement strand
ACGTAGTAGTAGTAGTAGTAGTAGTAGTACGTAGTAGTAGTACGTAGTAGTAGTAGTAGTAGTAGTAGTACGTAGTAGTAGTAGTAGTAGTAGTACGTAGTAGTAGTAGTAGTAGTAGTAGTAGTAGTAGTAGTAGTAGTAGTAGTAGTAGTAGTAGTAGTAGTAGTAGTAGTAGTAGTAGTAGTAGTAGTAGTAGTAGTAGTACGTAGTAGTAGTAGTAGTAGTACGTAGTAGTAGTAGTAGTAGTAGTAGTACGTAGTAGTAGTAGTAGTAGTAGTAGTAGTAGTAGTAGTAGTAGTAGTAGTAGTAGTAGTAGTAGTAGTAGTAGTAGTAGTAGTACGTAGTAGTAGTAGTAGTAGTAGTAGTAGTACGGTAGTAGTAGTACTAGTAGTAGTAGTAGTAGTAGTAGTAGTAGTAGTACGTAGTAGTAGTAGTACGTAGTAGTAGTAGTAGTAGTAGTAGTAGTAGTAGTACGTTAGTAGTAGTAGTAGTAGTAGTAGTAGTAGTAGTAGTAGTAGTAGTAGTAGTAGTAGTAGTACGTAGTAGTAGTACGTAGTAGTAGTAGTACGTAGTAGTAGTAGTAGTACGTAGTAGTAGTACGTAGTAGTAGTAGTAGTAGTAGTAGTAGTAGTAGTAGTACTAGTAGTAGTAGTAGTAGTAGTAGTAGTAGTACGTAGTAGTAGTAGTAGTAGTAGTAGTAGTAGTAGTAGTAGTAGTACGTAGTAGTAGTACGTAGTAGTACGTAGTAGTAGTACGTAGTAGTAGTAGTAGTAGTAGTACGTGTAGTAGTAGTAGTAGTAGTAGTAGTAGTAGTAGTAGTAGTACGTAGTAGTAGTAGTAGTAGTAGTAGTAGTAGTAGTACGAGTAGTAGTAGTAGTAGTAGTACGTAGTAGTAGTAGTAGTAGTACGTTAGTAGTAGTAGTACGTAGTAGTAGTAGTAGTACGTAGTAGTAGTAGTAGTAGTACGTAGTAGTAGTAGTAGTAGTAGTAGTAGTAGTAGTAGTAGTAGTACTAGTAGTAGTAGTACGTAGTAGTAGTAGTAGTAGTAGTAGTAGTAGTAGTAGTACGTAGTAGTAGTAGTAGTAGTAGTAGTAGTAGTAGTAGTAGTAGTAGTAGTAGTACGTAGTAGTAGTAGTAGTAGTAGTACGTAGTAGTAGTAGTACGTAGTACGTAGTAGTAGTACGTAGTAGTAGTAGTAGTAGTAGTACGTAGTACGTAGTAGTAGTAGTAGTAGTAGTAGTAGTAGTAGTACGTAGTAGTAGTAGTAGTAGTAGTAGTACGTAGTAGTAGTAGTACGTAGTAGTAGTAGTACGTAGTAGTAGTAGTAGTAGTACGTAGTAGTAGTAGTAGTAGTAGTAGTAGTAGTAGTAGTAGTAGTAGTAGTAGTAGTAGTAGTAGTACGTAGTAGTAGTAGTAGTAGTAGTAGTAGTACGTAGTAGTAGTAGTAGTAGTAGTACGTAGTAGTAGTAGTAGTACTAGTAGTAGTAGTAGTAGTAGTAGTAGTAGTAGTAGTAGTACAGTAGTAGTAGTAGTAGTAGTAGTAGTAGTAGTACGTAGTAGTAGTAGTAGTAGTACGTAGTAGTAGTAGTAGTAGTAGTACGTAGTAGTAGTAGTAGTAGTAGTAGTAGTAGTAGTACGTAGTAGTAGTAGTAGTAGTACTAGTAGTAGTAGTAGTAGTAGTAGTAGTAGTAGTAGTAGTACGTAGTAGTAGTAGTAGTAGTAGTAGTAGTAGTAGTAGTAGTAGTAGTAGTAGTAGTAGTAGTAGTAGTAGTAGTAGTAGTAGTAGTAGTAGTAGTAGTAGTAGTAGTAGTAGTAGTAGTAGTAGTAGTACGTAGTAGTAGTAGTAGTAGTAGTAGTAGTAGTAGTAGTAGTAGTAGTACGTAGTAGTAGTAGTAGTAGTAGTAGTAGTAGTAGTAGTAGTAGTAGTAGTAGTACGTAGTAGTAGTAGTAGTAGTAGTAGTAGTAGTAGTAGTAGTAGTACGTAGTAGTACGTAGTAGTAGTAGTACGTAGTAGTAGTAGTAGTAGTAGTAGTAGTAGTAGTAGTAGTAGTACGTAGTAGTAGTAGTAGTAGTAGTAGTAGTAGTAGTAGTAGTAGTAGTAGTACGTAGTAGTAGTAGTAGTAGTACGTAGTAGTAGTACTAGTAGTAGTACGTAGTAGTAGTAGTAGTACGTAGTAGTAGTAGTAGTAGTAGTAGTACGTAGTAGTAGTAGTAGTAGTAGTAGTAGTAGTAGTAGTAGTAGTAGTAGTAGTAGTAGTAGTAGTAGTAGTAGTAGTAGTAGTAGTAGTAGTCGAGATAGTAGTAGTAGTAGTAGTAGTAGTAGTAGTAGTAGTAGTAGTAGTATAGTAGTAGTAGTAGTAGTAGTAGTAGTAGTAGTAGTAGTAGTAGTAGTAGTAGTAGTAGTAGTAGTAGTAGTAGTAGTAGTAGTAGTAGTAGTACGTAGTAGTACGTAGTAGTAGTAGTAGTAGTAGTAGTACGTAGTAGTAGTAGTAGTAGTAGT
>NW_026571175.1:38718856-38721356 GCF_026225935.1 Boleophthalmus pectinirostris | reverse complement strand
GCCCTGTTGTGTGTCAGGTGCCCTCTTGTATGTGTCAGGTGCCCTCTTGTGTGTGTCTGGTGCCCTCCTGTGTGTGTCAGGTTGTGGTGTGTCCTGGGTCCCTGTGTGTGTGTGTGTGTGTGTCTGGTTCCCTCCCGTGTGTGTCACGTGCCCTCCTGTGTGTGTCTGGTTCCCTCCCGTGTGTGTCAGGTGCCCGTGTGTTGTGTGTGTGTCATTGTGTGTGTCAGGTGCCCTTGTGTGTGTCAGGTGCCCTGTTGTGTGTGTCAGGTGTCAGGTGCCCTGTGCCCTGTGTGTGTCAGGTGCCCTGTTGTGTGTGTCAGGTGCCCTGTTGTGTGTGTCAGGTGCCCTGTGTGTGTGTCGTGTGTGGTGCCTCCTGTGTGTGTGTCACGTGTGTGTGTGTGTGTGTTCTCCGTGTGTGTCTGGTTCCCTCCCGTGTGTGTCACGTGCCCTCCTGTGTGTGTCTGGTTCCCTCCCGTGTGTGTCACGTGCCCTCCTGTGTGTGTCTGGTTCCCTCCCGTGTGTGTGTCACGTGTGTGTCACGTCCCGTCCCTGTGTGTGTGTCCCTGGTGCCTCTGTGTCTCCCGTGTGTGTCAGGTGCCCTCTTGTGTGTGTCAGGTGCCCTGTTGTGTGTGTCAGGTGCCCTGTTGTGTGTGTCAGGTGCCCTGTTGTATGTGTCAGGTGCCCTGTTGTGTGTGTCAGGTGCCCTGTTGTGTGTGTCAGGTGCCCTCTTGTGTGTCAGGTGCCCTCTTGTGTGTGTCAGGTGCCCTGTTGTGTGTGTCAGGTGCCCTCTGTGTGTCAGGTGCCCTGTGTGTGTCAGGTGCCCTGTTGTGTGTGTCAGTGTGTCCCTGTGTGTGTCAGGTGTCCCTCCCTGTTGTGTGTGTCAGGTGCCCTGTTGTGTGTGTCAGGTGCCCTGTTATGTGTGTCAGGTGCCCCTGTGTGTGCCCTGTGTGTGTGTCAGGTGCCCTGTTTGTGTGTGTCAGGTGCCCTGTGTGTGCCAGGTGCCCTGTTGTATGTGTCTGGTGCTCCCGTGTGTGTCAGGTGCCCTGGTGTGTGTCAGGTGCCCTGTGTGTGTGTGTCTGGTTCCCTCCCGTGTGTGTCACAGGTGCCCAGGTCCCGTGTGTGTGCCCTCAGGTGCCCTGTTGTGTGTGTCAGGTGCCCAGGTCTGTGTGTGTGTCAGGTGCCCTGTTGTGTGTGTCAGGTGCCCTGTTGTGTGTGTGTCAGGTGCCCTGTGCCCTGTGTGTGTCAGGTGCCCTGTGTGTCATGTGTCAGGTGCCCTTGTGTGTGTCAGGTGCCCTTGTGTGTGTCCTCCTGTGTGTGTGTCAGGTGCCCTGTTGTGTGTGTCAGGTGCCCTCTGTGTGTGTCTGTGTGTGCCCTGTGTGTGTCAGGTGCCCTGTGTGTGTGTTGTGTGTGTCAGGTGCCCTGTTGTGTGTGTCAGGTGCCCTGTGTGTGTCAGTGTGGTTGTGTGTGTCAGGTGCCCTCTGTGTGTGTCAGGTGCCCTCAGGTGCCCTGTTGTGTTGTCATGTGTGTCAGGTGCCCCTCTCAGGTGTGTGTGTCAGGTGCCCGTCAGGTGCCTGTTGTGTGTGTCTGGTTCCCTGTGTGTGTCAGGTGCCCGTGTGTGTCAGGTGCCCTGTGTGTGTCAGGTGCCCTGTTGTGTGTGTCAGGTGCCCTGTTGTTGTGTGTCAGGTGCCCTGTGTATGTGTGTGTGTGTGTCAGGTGTTGTATGTGTCAGGTGCCCTCTTGTGTGTGTCAGGTGCCCTGTTGTGTGTGTCTGGCCCTGTGTGTGTGCCCTCACCCGTGTGTGTGTGTGGCCCTGTTGTGTGTGTCAGGTGCCCTGTTGTGTGTGTCAGGTGCCCTGTTGTGTGTGTCAGGTGCCCTGTTGTGTGTGTCAGGTGCCCTGTGTGTGTGTCTCCCTGTGTGTGTCAGGTGCCCTGTTGTGTGTGTCAGGTGCCCTGTTGTGTGTGTCAGGTGCCCTGGTGTGTGTGTCAGGTGCCCTGGTGTGTGTGTCAGGTGCCCTGTGGTGTGTCAGGTGCCCTGTTTGTGTGTGTCAGGTGCCCTGTGTGTTGTGTCAGGTGCCCTGTTGTGTGTGTCAGGTGCCCTGTGTCAAGGTGTGTGTCAGGTGTGTCAGGTGCCCTCTTGTGTGTCAGGTGCCCTGTTGTGTGTGTCAGGTGCCCTGTTGTGTGTGTCAGGTGCCCTCTTGTGTGTGTCAGGTGCCCTGTTGTGTGTGTCAGGTGCCCTGTTGTGTGTGTCAGGTGCCCTGTTGTGTGTGTCAGGTGCCCTGTTGTGTGTCAGGTGCCCTGTTGTGTGTGTCAGGTGCCCTGTTGTGTGTGTCAGGTGCCCTGTTGTGTGTGTGTGTGTGTGTCAGGTGCCCGTGTATGTGTCAGGTGTCTGTGTGTGTTGTGTGTGTCAGTGCCCTTGTGTGTGTCAGGTGCCCTGTTGTGTGTGTCAGGTGCTGTTGTGTGTGTGTCAGGTGCCCTGTTGTGTGTGTCAGGTGCCCTGTTGT
>NW_026571175.1:38700057-38711262 GCF_026225935.1 Boleophthalmus pectinirostris | reverse complement strand
CTACCATGTACTACTCTGTACTACCTGTACTACCATGTACTACTACTCTGTACTACCATGTACTACTCTGTACTACTCTGTACTACCATTAGTACTCTGTACTACTCTGTACTACTCTGTACTACTGTACTACTACTCATGTTACTACCATGCATGTACTACCATGTACTACTCTGTACTACTCTGTACACTTCTACTACTACTACTCTACTACCTGTACTACTCTGTACTACTCTGTACTACCATGTACTACCATGTACTACTCTGTACTACTCTGTACTACCATGTACTACTCTGTACTACTACCATGTACTACTCTGTACTACCATGTACTACTCTGTACTACCATGTACTACTCTGTACTACCATGTACTACCATGTACTACTCTGTACTACTCTCTACTACCATGTACTACCTATGTACTACTCTGTACTACCATGTACTACTCTGTACTACCATGTACTACTCTCTACTACCATGTACTACTCTGTACTACCATGTACTACTCTGTACTACTCTGTACTACCATGTGCTACTCTGTACTACTCTGTACTACTCATGTACATGTACTTACTCATGTATACTGTACTACTCTCTACTACCATGTACTACTCTCTACTACCATGTACTACCATGTACTACTACTACCTGTACTACTCTGTACTACCTGTACCTGTAACTACTGTACTCATGTACTACTCTGTACTACTACCTACTCTGTACTACATGTACTACATGTACTACCTGTACTACTCTGTACTACTCTGTACTCCATGTACTACTCTGTACTACTCTACTCTGTACTACTACCATGTACTACTCTGTACTCTGTACTACCATGTACTACTCATGTACTACCATGTACTACTCTGTACTACTCTGTACTACTACATGTACTACTACTACCATGTACTACCATGTACTACTCTACTACTATGTATGTAACTCTACTAACTACATGTACTACCATGCTACTATCGTACTACCCATGTACTACTCTACTACCATGTACTACTACCATGTACTACTCTACTACTCTGTACTACCATGTATACTACCTGTACTACCATGTACTACTACTACCATGTACTACTACTACCTGTACTCTACTACTCTGTACTACCTACTACTGTACTACTGTACTACTCTGTACTACTCTGTACTACTCTGTACTACCATGTACTACTACTCTGACTACTACTTACTACATGTACATGTACTACCTGTACTACTCTGTACTACTCTGTACTACCATGTACTACCATGTACTACTCTGTACTACATGTACTACTCTGTACTACTCTACTATGTACTACCATGTACTACTCTCTACTACCATGTACTACTCCTGTACTACTGTACTACTACTCTGTACTACTGTACTACCATGTACTACTACTCTCTACTACCATGGTACTACTACCTGTACTACCATGTACTCATGTACTACTCTCTACTACTACTACTCTGTACTACCATGTACTACTCTGTACTACCATGTACTACTACTACTATGTACTACCATGTACTACTACTACCTGTACTTACATGTAACTACTGTACTCTGTACTACTCTCTACTACCATGTACTACCTACCATGTACTACTCACTGTACTACTGTACTATGTACTACTACTCTGTACTACCATGTACTACTCTGTACTACTCTGTACTACCATGTACTACTCTGTACTACTCTCTACTACCATGTACTACTCTGTACTACCATGTACTACTCTCTACTACCATGTACTACCATGTACTACTCTCTACTACCATGTACTACCATGTACTACTACTACTCTCTACTACCATGTACTACTCTCTACTACCATGTACTACCATGTACTACTCTCTACTACCATGTACTACTCTGTACTACCATGTACTACTCTCTACTACTCTCTACTACCATGTACTACCATGTACTACTCTGTACTACTCTCTACTACTCTCTACTACCATGTACTACTCTGTACTACTCTCTACTACTCTGTACTACCATGTACTACTCTGTACTACCATGTACTACTCTGTAATACTCTGTACTACCATGTGCTACCCTCTACTACCATGTACTACTCTGTACTACATGTACTACCATGTACTACTCTGTACTACTCTGTACTACCATGTACTACTCTGTACTACCATGTACTACCATGTACTACCATGTACTACTCTCTACTACCATGTACTACTCTGTACTACTCTGTACTACTCTGTACTACCATGTACTACTCTGTACTACTCATGTACTACTACTACTCATGTACTACCATGTACTACTCTCTACTACCATGTACTACTCTGTACTACTCTGTACTACCATGTACTACCATGTACTACTCTGTACTACCATGTACTACCATGTACTACTCTGTACTACAATGTACTACCATGTACTACTCTGTACTACTCTGTACTACTCTGTACTACTCTCTACTACCATGTACTACCATGTACTACCATGTACTACTCTCTACTACCATGTACTACCATGTACTACCTACTCTCTACTACTCTCTACTACCATGTACTACTACTCTGTACTACTCTACTACTCTCTACTACTACCATGTACTACCATGTACTACTCTCTACTACCATGTACTACTCTGTACTACCATGTACTACTCTCTACTACTCTCTACTACCATGTACTACCATGTACTACTCTGTACTACTCTCTACTACTCTCTACTACCATGTACTACGCTGTACTACTATGTGCTACTCTCTACTACCATGTACTACTCTGTACTACTCTCTACTACTCTGTACTACCATGTACTACTCTGTACTACCATGTACTACTCTGTACTACTCTGTACTACTCTGTACTCTGTACTACTCTGTACTACTCTGTACTACTCATGTACTACTCTGTACTACCATGTACTACTCTGTACTACTCTGTACTACCATGTACTACTCTGTACTACCATGTACTACTCTGTACTACTCTGTACTACCATGTACTACTCTCTACTACCATGTACTACTCTGTACTACCATGTACTACTCTCTACTACCATGTACTACTCTCTACTACCATGTACTACTCTCTACTACCATGTACTACTTTCTACTACCATGTACTACTCTCTACTACTCTGTACTACCTTGTAGTGTGTAGTAGTGTGTACTAGTGTGTAGTAGTGTGTAGTAGTAGTAGTGTGTAGTAGTATGTAGTAGTAGTGTGTAGTAGTGTGTAGTAGTAGTGTGTAGTAGTGTGTAGTAGTAGTGTGTAGTAGTGTGTAGTAGTGTGTAGTAGTATGTAGTAGTATGTTGTAGTATGTAGTAGTGTGCAGTAGTATGTAGTAGTAGTGTGTAGTAGTGTGTAGTAGTATGTAGTAGTGTGTAGTAGTATGTAGTAGTGTGTAGTAGTGTGTAGTAGTATGTAGTAGTAGTATGTAGTAATAGTGTGTAGTAATGTGTAGTAGTGTGTAGTAGTAGTATGTAGTAGTGTGTAGTAGTAGTATGTAGTAGTGTGTAGTAGTGTGTAGTAGTATGTAGTAGTGTGTAGTAGTAGTAGTAGTAGTAGTAGTAGTATGTAGTAGTATGTAGTAGTAGTATGTAGTAATAGTGTGTAGTAATGTGTAGTAGTGTGTAGTAGTAGTATGTAGTAGTGTGCAGTAGTATGTAGTAGTAGTATGTAGTAGTGTGTAGTAGTGTGTAGTAGTGTGTAGTAGTATGTAGTAGTATGTAGTAGTGTGTAGTAGTGTGTAGTAGTGTGTAGTAGTGTGTAGTAGTATGTAGTAGTATGTAGCAGTAGTATGTAGTAGTGTGTAGTAGTAGTGTGTAGTAGTATGTAGTAGTTTGTAGTAGTGTGTAGTAGTGTGTAGTAGTAGTATGTAGTAGTGTGTAGTAGTATGTAGTAGTGTGTAGTAGTGTGTAGTAGTGTGTAGTAGTAGTGTGTAGTAGTATGTAGTAGTATGTAGCAGTAGTATGTAGTAGTATGTAGTAGTAGTATGTAGTAGTATGTAGTAGTAGTATGTAGTAATAGTGTGTAGTAGTGTGTAGTAGTATGTAGTAGTGTGTAGTATTGTGTAGTAGTATGTAGTAGTAGTATGTAGTAGTATGTAGTAGTAGTATGTAGTAATAGTGTGTAGTAGTTTGTAGTACCTTGTAGTATCCGGTCTTGGTGTAGATTTGCACGTTTCCTTCCACAGAGATGAAAGAGCCACAGTGTGACCCCCTCTGAAACACACATGTACTTTTACTACAACTGTGTACTTTTACTACTATGCACATATGTACTCTTACTAGACACGTGTACTTTTACTACAGCTGTGTACTTTTACTACAACTACAAACTAGTTAAGTCCTGGTTTAGTTGTGTAATTGTATATACAGTGTAGTAGTAGTAGTATATATATATATATATATATATATATATATATATATATATATATATGTATACATATATATATGTGTGTATATGTATATATATATATATATATATATATATATATATATATATATATATATTATATATATATATATATATATATATATATATATATATATATATATATATATATATATATATATACATATATATATATATATATATATATATATATATATATATATATATATATATGTATATATATATATATATAAAAATGTGTTTCTCACCTTCCACGGTGGTTGGTCTCTCACCCTCATTGAGCTCGGGTCGTCTACCAGAGACCTGGGAGCTTGACAGTTCTGCGCAGTATCTTTGCTGTTCCCAGTGCTGCACTTTTCTGGACTGAGATGTCTGTTGTTTTTCCCGGTATCTGTTGAAGCCTCTTCCAGTTTGGGGGTTACAGCCCCGAGTGTCCGATCACCACAGGCTCCACTGATGCCTTTACTTTCCAGACTCTCTCCAGCTCCTCCTTGAGCCCCTGGTATTTCTCTAGCTTCTCGTGTTCCTTTTTCCTGATATTACCATCGCTTGGTATTGTGATGTCAACCACCACGGCTCTGCTCTGTTTCTTATCCACCTCCACTATGTCTGGTTGGTTCGCCATCACCATCCTGTCAGTCTGTATCTGAAGTCCCACAGGATCTTGGCTCGGTCATTCTCCACAACCTTTGGAGGTGTTTCCCACCTTGATCCTGGGGTTTCCAGCCTGTACTCTGCACAGATGTTTCTGTACACAGATGTTTCTGTGACTCTGCCCGCCACTTGGTTATGTCGCTCCATGTTTGCTTTCCCTGCCAGCATCTTACACCTGCAGTTATGTGCTGGACTGTCTCAGGAGCCTCTTTGCACAGTCTACACCGTGGGTCTTGTCTGGTGTGGTAGATCTGGGCCTCTATTGCTCGAGTGCCCAGGTCCTGCTCCTGAGCAGCCAGGATCAGTGCCTCTGTGTGTCCTTCAGACCCTCTCAAGCCATTGGTAGGATTTCTTGATATCAGCCACTTCAGTTATGTTCCGGTGGTACGCCCCATGTAGGGGTTTGTCCTGCCATGATGGTCCCTCCAGCACCTCTTCCTCTGGACCCCACTGTCTGAGACATTCTCTGAGCACCTCATCTGCCGGGGCCTTGTCCTTGATGTACTCAAGGAGCTTGGATGTTTCATCCTGGACAGTGGTTCCCACACTCACTAGTCCTCGGCCCCCTTCCTTCCGGCCTGCGTACAGTCTCAGGGTGCTGGATTTTGGGATGGAACCCTCCATGCATGGTCAGGAGCTTTCGTGTCTTAACATCTGTGGTCTGTATCTCCTCCTTTGGCCAGCTTACAATCCCTGCAGGGTATCTGATCACTGGCAGGGCGTAGCTGTTGATTGCCTGCACCTTGTTCTTGCTATTGAGCTGGCTTCTAAGGACTTGCCTCACTCTTTGCAGGTATTTGGCCGTAGCCGCTTTCCTTGTTGCCTCTTCGAGGTTGCCATTTGCTTGTGGGATAGGGATACCAAGGTACTTGTAACTGTCCTCAACGTCTGCTATTGTTCCCTCTGGGAGTGACACCCCCTCTGTGTGTTCTACCTTCCCTCTCTTTGTCACCATCCTGCTACATTTCTCAAGCCCGAATGACATCCCAATGTCTGTACTGTAGATCCTTGTGGTGTGGATCAGTGAGTCGATGTCTCGCTCACTCTTAGCGTACAGCTTGATGTCATCCATGTAGAGGAGGTGACTGATGGTGGCCCCGTTTCTGAGTCGGTATCCATAGCCAGTGCGGTCGATTATTTGGCTGAGGGGGGTTCAGGCCTATGCAGCAGAACAGTAGTGGGGACAGTGAGTCTCCTTGGTATATGCCACATTTGATGGACACATGTGCAAGTGGCTTCCCCTTGGCTTCAAGGGTGGTTTTCCACAACCGCATCGAGTTCGCAATGAACGCCCTTAGAGTCCTGTTGATATTGTACAGCTTCAAGCACTCAGTGATCCATGTGTGTGGCATTGAGTCGTAGGCTTTCTTGTAATCAATCCAGGCAGTGCACAGGTTGGTCTTACGGGTTCTGCAGTCGCGGGCGACTGTTCGGTCAACCAGGAGTTGGTGTTTGGCTCCCTGGTGTTTTTGCCGATACCCTTCTGTGCTGCACTCATGTATTGATTCATGTGCCCACTTATCTTAGCCGCAATGATGCCTGACATGAGCTTCCATGTTGTGGAGAGACAGGTTATTGGCCGATAGTTGGATGGGACTGCACCCTTTGAGGGATCCTTTAGGATCAGGATCGTACGCCCTTGGGTTAACCATTCAGGGTGAGTCCCATCCCTTAGCAGCTGGTTCATTTGTGCTGCCAGGCGCTCGTGGAGGGCAGGGAGCTTCTTTAGCCAGTACGCATGGATCATGTCCGGGCCCGGTGCGGTCCAGTTTTTCATACCTGAGACTCTTCCCTGGATGTCTGCCACTGTGATGGTGACTGGATTCTGTTCAGGGAGGTTGCTGTGGTCTTCTCTCATATATACATATATATATATATATATATATATATATATATATATATATTATACATATATATATATATATATATATATATATATATATATATATATATATATATATATATATATGTATATATTATTATATATATATATATATATATATATATATATATATAATATATATATATATATATATATATATATATATATATATATATATACATATATATATATATATATATATATATAAATAAAAGGTGATGCAGTGGTGTTGTTTTGGCGGTTACCATGGAGACGGTGAGTCTGCTCGCCGCTCGCCTCAGGCCTCTGTCACCACGACCGAGATCAACATCCTCCCAGTTCACTCTCCACAACTGAGCCGCCAGCTCACTCTCCAGACGTAACTTCCTGTTCCACAGCCAATCACAGAGGAGGAGGAACACAACCACAGCCAATCACAGAGGAGGAACACAACCACAGCCAATCACAGAGGAGGAACACAACCACAGCCAATCACAGAGAAGGACTTTGAGCTTCAACTGATATATATGTGTGATTTAGTCCTGGTTTAGTCCTGGTTTAGTCCTGGTTTAGTCCTGGTTCAGTCCTGGTTCAGTCCTGGTTTAGTTCTGGTTTAGTTCTGGTTCAGTCCTGGTTTAGTTCTGGTTCAGTCCAGGTTTAGTTCTGGGTCAGTTCTGGTTTAGTTCTGGGTCAGTCCTGGTTTAGTTCTGGGTCAGTCCTGGTTTAGTTCTGGTTCAGTCCAGGTTTAGTTCTGGGTCAGTCCTGGTTTAGTTCTGGGTCAGTCCTGGTTTAGTTCTGGGTCAGTCCTGGTTTAGTTCTGGGTCAGACCTGGTTCAGTCCTGGTTTAGTTCTGGTTTAGTTCTGGTTCAGTCCTGGTTTAGTTCTGGTTCAGTCCTGGTTTAGTTCTGGGTCAGTCCTGGTTTAGTTCTGGGTCAGTCCTGGTTTAGTTCTGGTTCAGTCCTGGTTCAGTCCTGGTTTAGTTCTGGTTTAGTTCTGGTTCAGTCCTGGTTTAGTTCTGGTTCAGTCCTGGTTTAGTTCTGGGTCAGTCCTGGTTTAGTTCTGGGTCAGTTCTGGTTTAGTTCTGGGTCAGTCCTGGTTTAGTTCTGGTTCAGTCCTGGTTTAGTTCTGGGTCAGTCCTGGTTTAGTTCTGGGTCAGTCCTGGTTTAGTTCTGGGTCAGTCCTGGTTTAGTTCTGGGTCAGACCTGGTTCAGTCCTGGTTTAGTTCTGGTTTAGTTCTGGTTCAGTCCTGGTTTAGTTCTGGTTCAGTCCTGGTTTAGTTCTGGGTCAGTCCTGGTTTAGTTCTGGGTCAGTCCTGGTTTAGTTCTGGGTCAGTCCTGGTTTAGTTCTGGTTCAGTCCTGGTTCAGTCTGGGTTTAGTCTTCTGGTTTAGTTCTGGTTCAGGTGTCTGGTTTAGTTCTGGTTCAGTCCTGGTTTAGTTCTGGTCAGTCCTGGTTTAGTTCTGGTCAGTCTGGTTTAGTCTGGTCAGTCTGGTTTAGTTCTGGGTCAGTCCTGGTTTAGTTTCTGGGTCAGTCCTGGTTTAGTTCTGGTTCAGTCCTGGTTTAGTTCTGGGTCAGTCCTGGTTTAGTTCTGGGTCAGTCCTGGTTTAGTTCTTAGTTCTGGTTCAGTCCTGGTTTAGTTCTGGTTTAGTTCTGGTTCAGTCCTGGTTTAGTTCTGGTTCAGTCCTGGTTTAGTTCTGGGTCAGTCCTGGTTTAGTTCTGGGTCAGTCCTGGTTTAGTTCTGGTTTCTGGTTCAGTCCTGGTTTAGTTCTGGTTTAGTTCTGGTTCAGTCCTGGTTTAGTTCTGGTTCAGTCCTGGTTTAGTTCTGGGTCAGTCCTGGTTTAGTTCTGGGTCAGTCCTGGTTTAGTTCTGGGTCAGTCCTGGTTTAGTTCTGGGTCAGACCTGTAGATGAAGACTGTGATGGTGACGACGATGGTGAAGGCGAAGCAGAAAACAATGGAAACAAACTGCTGCATCGACACCGTCCCTGAAACACAAACAGATCAGGACTGAACCTGGACTAAACCTGGACTAAACCTGGACTAAACCTGGACTGAACCAGGACTAAACCAGGGCTGAACCGGGACTGAACCGGGACTAAACCGGGACTAAACCAGGTCTGGGGTCTTACGTGCGAGACATTCGGGTTTGTCGTTCTTGAAGCCGCACTCAGGTGTGTCGGGGGGCGGGGCTCCACCTGGCCACTGGAAGCTCCGCCCCCTCTGCGGGACCAGCTGTTTGAGGCTCCCGTTGTACAGCGCCACCACCTGGACACACACAGCACGGAGGGCAAAGGTCACATCAGGGGTCAGGAATCAGGGGTCATGGTCAGGGGTCACGGGTCATGGTCAAAGTCAGGGGTCACAGTCAGAGGTCAGGGATCAGGGGTCATGGTCACAGTCAGGGGTCACAGTCAGAGGTCAGGGATCAGGGGTCAGGGGTCACGGTCAGGGGTCACGGTCACAGTCAGGGGTCACGGTCAGGGGTCAGGGATCAGGGGTCACGGTCAGGGGTCAGGGATCAGGGGTCACGGTCAGGGGTCAAGGTCGGGATCAGGGGTCACGGTCAGGATCAGGGGTCACGGTCAGGGGTCAGGGTCAGAGTCACGGTCAGGAGTCACGGTCAGGGGTCAGGGTCAGAGGTCAGGGGTCAGGGTGTGATGAGGCTCTGAGGAGTTTTGGTCTGGTTAAATTGAAATGTTCTGATCTTTGGGACCAACTCAAGAGAAAAAAGAAGAATTCTGTCAATTTAATATTTGGTCCCAAAAGCCAAAGTCTGAGAAAAAACAAAAACTCACAAAGACCAAGACCAAGACCAAGACCAAGACCAAGACCAAGACACGATCCACAGGTTCTGATGACACACGGAAAAGACTCAAACTTTACTTTTGTAAAAACAACCTACAGGGACCTGTCTCACCTGTCTCACCTGTCTCACCTGTGTCACCTGTCTCACCTGTCTCTCACCTGTCTCACCTGTCTCACCTGTGTCACCTGTCTCACCTGTCTCACCTGTCTCACCTGTGTCACCTGTCTCACCTGTCTCACCTGTCTCACCTGTCTCACCTGTGTCACCTGTCTCACCTGTCTCACCTGTCTCACCTGTCTCACCTGTCTCACCTGTGTCACCTGTCTCACCTGTCTCACCTGTCTCACCTGTCTCACCTGTGTCACCTGTCTCACCTGTCTCACCTGTCTCACCTGTCTCACCTGTGTCACTGTCTCACCTGTCTCACCTGTCTCACCTGTGTCAACTGTCTCACCTGCAGGGGTGTGTCTCACCTGAAAGTGGGCGGAGCTGAGGTCGGTCATGTCCCAAACAGCAAAGTCGAACTGTCTGTCCCCGACAGCATCCATGTGCACCTGCCCCATGGCCCCTGTCACACAAACACACACAAACACACGCAAAGTACTACTACTATAGTACAAGTACTACACACACACACCTGTCCCATGACCCCTGTCACACAAATACACACAAAGTACTAAATTGTTATTCTGAGTCTGTTTCATCTGCAAAACTCCAAACACTCTGCTCCACCTTGTGATGTCATCAAGTTCTCAGCTCCTTTTCCCTGTAGTTGAGTCGAGATCAAAACTCCAGGACTGAACTGATCCAGGTGATTCTAGTGAAGGTGTGTGGAGTTTAAAAACACAGTGGAGCACTTCCTGTATCAGCACATGATGACATCACAAGGTGGAACAGAGTGTTTTGTCATGTTAAATGTGCAGGTTTGTGTGAAACATGTGAATAAAACAAAACAACAACAACAAGAGCAGAACAGAGCAGAGCAGAGGATTCTGGGACATGGAGTCTCTGTGTAAACTACAGTAGAGCAGAGGATTCTGGGACATGGAGTCTCTGTGTAAACTACAGTAGAGCAGAGGATTCTGGGACATGGAGTCTCTGTGTAAACTACAGTAGAACAGATCAGAGGATTCAGAATGAAACAACTCAGTGTGTGTTTGTGTCAGATGCCCCGCCACAACAACACACTGAACACACACACGCGCACACACACACACACACACACACACTATACACACACACACACACACTATACACACACACTATACACACACACACACACAAACTATACACACACACATACACACGCACACACACACACACACACTATACACACACACGCACACACACACACACACACATACACACACACACACACACACACACACACTATACACACACACACACACACACACACACACACACACACACACTATACACACACACACACACACACACACACACACACTATACACACACACACACACTA
>NW_026571175.1:38680057-38690057 GCF_026225935.1 Boleophthalmus pectinirostris | reverse complement strand
AGGAGTGAAGCAGACGCAGGAGTGAAGCAGACGCAGGAGTGAAGCAGAGCAGGAGTGAAGCAGAGGCAGGAGTGAAGCAGAGGCAGGAGTGAAGCAGAGGCAGGAGTGCGCCGGGTCTTGACGTCAGAGGAATGTTTCATGGGCTTCATGAGTTAAAGATTAAAAACCATCTCCTGTTTGTCCAGACTCACGTTTATTAAACAAACACTGAAAAAAAGAAAAAGAAGAAGAAGAAGAAGAAGAGAAAGAGGAGAGACAGAAAACCAGAGGAACCTCCCAGAGAACTTCACCTCTACAGCCCGTCCACTCTGTAGACCAGCTCCAGTCCTGGTCCAGTCCTGGTCCAGTCCTGTCCAGTCCTGGTCCAGTCCTGGTCCAGTCCATCAGTGGTTCTTCACACAATTTCTCTTTTTTCCACTGTGCATTTGTATTGTTTTTGCGGTGTATTTGAGGTGTTTTTGAGTTGTTTTATGGTGTATTTGTAATGTCTGACGGTGTATTTGTAATGTTTGATGGTGTATTTGTAATGTCTGACGGTGTATTTGTAATGTCTGACGGTGTATTTGTAATGTTTGACGGTGTATTTGTAATGTTTGATGGTGTATTTGTAATGTCTGACGGTGTATTTGTAATGTTTGATGGTGTATTTGTAATGTTTGATGGTGTATTTGTAATGTCTGACGGTGTATTTGTAATGTTTGACGGTGTATTTGTAATGTTTGATGGTGTATTTGTAATGTTTGACGGTGTATCTGCGGTGTTTTTGTGGTGTTTTGTGTTGTTTTGTGGTGTTTTGTGGTGTTTTTGCGGTGTATTTGCAGTGTTTTTGTGGTGTATTTGCGGTGTATTTGTGGTGTATTTGTGGTGTTTTTGCGGTGTATTTGCGGTGTTTTTGTAGTGTATTTGCGGTGTTTTTGCGGTGTATTTGTGGTGTTTTTGTAGTGTATTTGTGGTGTTTTTGTGTTGTTTTGTGGTGTTTTTGCAGTGTATTTGTGTTGTTTTGCGGTGTATTTGTGGTGTTTTGTTGTGTTTGTGTGTTTTGTGGTGTTTTGTGTTGTTGCGTTGTGTGTGTTTGTGGTGTTTTGCGGTGTTTTTGTGGTGTTTTGTGTTGTTTTGTGGTGTTTTTGTGGTGTATTTGTGGTGTTTTTGCGGTGTTTTTGTGGTGTTTTGTGTTGTTTTTGCGGTGTATTTGTGGTGTTTTTGCGGTGTTTTTGTGGTGTTTTTGTGGTGTATTTGTGGTGTATTTGTGGTGTATTTGTGGTGTTTTTGTGGTGTATTTGTGGTGTATTTGTGGTGTTTTTGTGGTGTATTTGTGGTGTATTTGTGGTGTTTTGTGTTGTTTTGTGGTGTTTTTGCGGTGTATTTGTGTTGTTTTGCGGTGTTTTTGTGGTGTATTTGTGGTGTTTTTGCTGTGTATTTGTGGTGTTTTGTGTTGTTTTGTGGTGTATTTGTGGTGTATTTGTGGTGTTTTTGTGGTGTATTTGTGGTGTATTTGTGGTGTTTTGTGTTGTTTTGTGGTGTTTTTGCGGTGTATTTGTGTTGTTTTGCGGTGTTTTTGTGGTGTATTTGTGGTGTTTTTGCTGTGTATTTGTGTTGTTTTGCGGTGTATTTGTGGTGTTTTTGTGGTGTATTTGTGTTGTTTTGCGGTGTATTTGCAGTGTTTTTGTGGTGTATTTGTGTTGTTTTGTGGTGTATTTGCGGTGTTTTTGTGGTGTATTTGTGTTGTTTTGCGGTGTTTTTGCGGTGTATTTGCAGTGTTTTTGTGGTGTATTTGTGTTGTTTTGTGGTGTTTTTGCAGTGTATTTGCGGTGTTTTTGTGGTGTATTTGTGGTGTTTTTGTAGTGTATTTGTGGTGTTTTTGTAGTGTATTTGTGGTGTTTTTGTGGTGTATTTGTGGTGTTTTTGCGTGTTGTTTTGTGGTGTATTTGGTGTTTTTGTGGTGTATTTTGTGTTGTTTTTGCGGTTGTGTGTTTTGCGGTGTATTTGTGTTGTTTTTGTGGTGTATTTGTGGTGTTTTGTGGTGTTTTGCGGTGTTTGCGGTGTTTTTGTGTGTTTTGTGTGTTTTGTGGTGTTTTTGCGGTGTATTTGCGGTGTTTTTGTAGTGTATTTGTGGTGTTTTTGTAGTGTATTTGTGGTGTTTTGTGTTGTTTTGTGGTGTTTTTGCAGTGTATTTGTGTTGTTTTGCGGTGTATTTGTGGTGTTTTGTGTTGTTTTGTGTTGTTTTGTGGTGTTTTGTGTTGTTTTGCGGTGTATTTGTGGTGTTTTGTGGTGTTTTTGCGGTGTTTTTGTGGTGTTTTGTGTTGTTTTGTGGTGTTTTTGTGGTGTATTTGTGGTGTTTTTGCGGTGTATTTGTGTGTTTTGTGGTGTTTTTGCGGTGTATTTGTGGTGTTTTTGCGGTGTTTTTGTGGTGTTTTTGTGTGTGTATTTTTGTGGTGTTTTTGTGGTGTATTTTTGTGGTGTTTTGTGTGGTGTTTTGTGGTGTTTTTGCGGTGTATTTTGTGTTGTTTCGCGGTGTTTTTGTGGTGTATTTGGTGTTTTTGCTGTGTTTTGCTGTGTATTTTGTGGTGTTTTTTGCTGTGTATTTGTTGTGTTTTTGCTGTTTTGTGTTTTTGTGGTGTATTTGGTGTTTGTGTTTTTGCTGTTGTATTTGCGGTGTTTTTGCTGTGTATTTTGTGGTGTGTTTTGTGTGTGTGTTTTGTTGTTTGCGGTGTTTTTGTGGTGTATTTGTCATGTTTTTGCGGTGTATTTGCGGTGTTTTTTTGGTGTTTTGTGTTGTTTTGCGGTGTTTTTGCGGTGTATTGACGGTGTTTGACATTGTGTCGCGGTGCTCACCTCTCCCGTTCTCGGTCACGTCGCGCACGAGGGCGCGGTGGTCGGCGTCGGCATTGCCGTGGATGATGTGGTCTCTCACGGTGATGTTCTTCTTCTGCAGTTCGGTGTAAAGTCCCTCCACGGCGAAATAACACGAACGATCGTCGTTTGAGTCTTTGTTATCGCTGAACAGCAGCGTGGCCCTGTTCCTCCAGCCCAGAGACTCCTGCGCGACATCGCACAACAGACGCACAACAGACGCACAACAGACGCACAACAGAGGCACAACAGACGCACAACAGACGCACAACAGACGCACAACAGACGCACAACAGACGCACAACAGACACACAACAGACACACAACAGACACACAATGTCACACAACATACACACACAACATCAAACACAACATACAACCATGTTATGTTCACCTGTACGGTCTGTACACCTGTATGGTCACCTGTGGTCTGTACACCTGTATGGTCACCTGTACGGTCTGGACACCTGTATGGTCACCTGTACGGTCTCAATACCTGTATGGTCACATGTACGGTCTGGACACCTGTATGGTCACCTGTACGGTCTCAATACCTGTATGGTCACCTGTGGTCTGGACACCTGTATGGTCACCTGTATGTGCAGCCCGAGCTGGCCAAGCCTCTTGTGCGTGGGTCCCGTGTTGGTCACGTTGTATTCTTCGAAGCCGATTGCCCGGGCCCCGGCCGTTACCATGGGAACCTGCCAGTGCGAGGTGAAGCGGGCGACGGGCGAGGACGAGTAGTCGCAGCCGGGCCCGATGAAGGCCCAGGGGTCCACGTCCAGTTTCAGGTCCACGGCCACCAGGGGCGCGATGGAGTCGGAGCAGAAGCCGGCGGCGTTCTCCGAGCTCCCGTTCACGAGCCGCAGCCTCACGCCGGGGAGCAGCCCAGGGTCAGAGTTCACCCGCCGCACCGCCGCCGTGAGGGCGGGGCCCACGCGAGGCCACGCCCACGCGTACTCTGTGTTTGAGTGAGGGAGGATCACGGCCAGACACACCTCCTGCTCCGACACACCGCCGCGGGGGAGGAGCCACAGGAGCATGACCGGCCAATGACAGAGCAGCATGGTGCCGGGGGAGGGGCTAGAGACGCATCACCCACAGGGGGCGCTGTGGAGACGACAGGGGCCGACAGGAGCAGACAGGAGCCGACAGGGGCTGACAGGAGCTGACAGGAGCCGACAGGAGCCGACAGGAGCAGACAGGAGCTGACAGGAGCCGACAGGGGCTGACAGGAGCCGACAGGGGCTGACAGGAGCCGACAGGAGCCGACAGGGAGCCGACAGGAGCCGACAGGAGCCGACAGCCGACAGGAGCCGACAGCCGACAGGAGCCGACAGGGGCCGACAGGAGCCGACAGGAGCCGACAGGAGCCGACAGGGGCCGACAGGAGCCGACAGGAGCCGACAGGAGCCGACAGGAGCCGACAGGAGCCGACAGGAGCCGACAGGAGCCGACAGGAGCCGACAGGAGCCGACAGGAGCCGACAGGAGCCGACAGGAGCCGACAGGAGCCGACAGGAGCCGACAGGAGCTGACAGGAGCAGACAGGAGCGCTGTGGACACAGAGGAAATCGTGGGTAAATGTCCCGTCATCCTCAGCTCTGTTCTAACGTGTTTCTGGAGTCGTGTTTTGTTTCATTCACATGTTTAACACACAAAAAAGTTCTTCTCAAACTGAAAACACTCTGTCCCACCTTGTGATGTCATCGTGTGGTGATACATATAAAGCAGCAGCAGCTCACTGGACAAAACTGGAAAACAGTTTCAAATAAAACACCAACCTGAGACTAGAACCTGTTGAAATCTGATCCATTCACTCCAGAAAACATAGAGTCCCAGTCTAGACCTGGTCTAGACCTGGTTTAGTCCTGGTTCAGTCCCGGTTGTGCCCGGGTTCTCTGGGTCTAGTCCGGTTTCTGGTTCAGTTTTTTATTCGGACCAACTGAAACGCGCGCGTGCTCGGTGTCACAGGAATAACGGGAGAGTAATCAGATTACACGGAGCAAAATCAGATCACAATAAGAGTTATGTCTCACCTGTTAGAGCGGCTCGGCCTGAACCCGGTCTGAACCCGGTCTAAACTCGGTCTAAACCGGGTCTAGACTTGGCGCACGGGTCTAGACTCGGTCCAAAAGGCTCCGTGAAGCTTCAGGAAAAAGTCAAATGTCCTCAATCCGGTCGGATCCAAACTCCGTGAGACGCGCCCCGGTCCGGTCCGCGCTCTGCTCCGGCGCACAGACCCCCGTGCGTGTGAGCGCTCCCTCTGTGCGCGTGCTTGTGAGGGGGCGGCGCGTGCTCGTTTCATTACATTAAAACATGACCTTGCCCCCCCCCTCCCCGCCTCACAGCGACAATTTATGGTTTCACTTCAACACTCATTTTGATTTAGACCTGGTTCAGTCCTGGTTTAGTCCTGGTTCAGTCCTGGTTCAGTCCCTGAAAACCATGAAAAAGAAACTCAAAGTTAAATATTTATCAAATCAAAGAGCTCTTCACCTTCAGGTTGGTTGTTCTTGTTCTTGTTCTTTCTCCTCCAGCTCGACTCACAGTTCTTCAGTATCTTTGTTGTTCCTGTTCTGTTCTTTTCTGGGTTGAGATGTTCTGTTGTTTTTCCTGGTATCTGCTGGAGTTTCTTCCAGTTTGAGGGTCACAGCCCCCTGTGGCCCTGGACTTTGGACACTGAGCATTAGTCTGGTAGTTTTTCTCCACAACTCAGGTCAGGTCAGAGTCTTTCTCATCACCTCAGGTCTTATGGAGGCTTCGTCTGTGAGCAGAAGCTCTTGATGCTCTGACTCCACCTCAGTCCTCATGAAACTCCTCTCTCTTCCTGTGGTCTGTGTTCCTGTGTGTGTGTGTGTGTGTGTGTGTGTGTGTGTGTGTGTGTGTGTGTGTGTGTTGTGTGTGTGTGTGTGTGTGTGTGTGTGTTGTGTGTTGTGTGTGTGTGTGTGTGTGTGTGTTGTGTGTGTGTTGTGTGTGTGTTGATGTGTGCTCTGAGTGTGTGATGGTCGTCTGTGTGTGTAGTCGTTGTGTGTGTTGGTTGCATATGGTGCTGTTGCTAGCTCGTGTAGGTTGTGTGTCTTGTTGGCACATTGTGTGATTTGTGACTTAGGTTTGTGGTGTGTGTTAGTGTGTGGTGTTTGTGTGTGGTCGTCGTGTTGTGTGTGACGAGGAACATGGAGAGCCAAACCCCACTTGTTGTTGATGTCGATGTGTCTGCTGGTGGTATCATTGATCATAGTAGCTTACGTTGATTGTGTGTGTTCCCATTTGTTATTGCTCCGACTGTGTGATCTGAACTAGTGTAAGTGTTGTCGCTTAGTCGATCTGTCAATCATAGTGACTTAAGTGCTCGGTGTCTGTGGTTCGTTGTCGCTCTGTGTGTGTGTTGTGTTGTGTGTGGTTGTGTGTGTTTGTTTTTTGTTTGTGTCGTGCCGGTGTGTCGTGTGGTTGTGTTGTGTGTGTTTGTGTGTGTGTGTTGTGTTTGTTGTGTGTGTTGTGATGTGTGTTGGTGTGTTGTGTGTTGTGGTTCATGCGTGTGCCTGTTGTCTGTGTTGTGTCGTGAGCGTATGTGTGAGTGTGATCTCGTCTTGTGTTGTTTGATTGCTTTGTGGTGTGTTGGCTTCCTAGTGATGTGTCCTAGAGTGTCGTGTTGAGATGATTGCGTTCGTGACGTGCTAGTCGTTGTGTGGCTAGGTCTTCACTGATGTTTTGTGCATACGATTGCTGATGTGTGTATGTGTTGTGCTATTCGAGTTTTATATGTAATTAGTATTTCTGTGGTGTTTTTTGTAAGCATAGTGTTTTAATAAGTGTGTGCATCGTGTAAGTAGTTAACAGGAGTTGTCTCTCCTCTATGTTGGATGTTGGCTCCGCTAGTTGTTAGCCCAGTTATGTCACCAGGTGTGTCATCGCATAGTGTAGTAGTGTGTTTGTGGTATGTCGTACTCGTGGTGATGGCTTAGCTAGTGTGATTGTGAGTCTCTCGTATTTTACGTATCCGAGTGGTGAGTCGCGCAGGTCTGATTGTGGTTCGTTGTTGGTCTCATACTGGTATGTTTCACCTCAGTTGTAGGTTCGGTTGTTTGATCATGTGTCCGTTGTGTTGCTGATGTTTTGTGTGTTTTGTTAGTTGTCGTACGTTGTGTTACGCACCATGTTACTTGTGTTCGCATGTGTTGTAATATGTCCGTGTGACTTCGCTCCAGGTGCTGGCTTAGTGATGTGTGATGTCTTGGTGTGTTGTTGTGTGTTTTAAGTGTCGGGATTTGTTGTGTGATAGTCTTTTGTGGTTTGAGTCATCTCAGGTTGTCTGTCGTCTGCGTGCATTGTTTTATTGTGGTTGTTCGCTGTTTGGTGTTTGATGTTTGTCGCTGGTGTGTTGATTGTGTATTTGTGTGCTCGATTGTGGTTGATTTTTGTGTCGGTCGAGTTTTAGTCAGCGTGTTTGATCCTTGTTTTTCATGCATTGATTCTGTGCTTGTAGTGTGTTTACCGTGTAGTTGTATTGTAATCAGTTGCTGATCCCGTGGTTTTTTACTGTGCCTGTGTGTTTTCATCTGGTGTTAGCGTTGTTATTTCACCAAGTGTTTTATATGTGTGCTATCCAGGGTGTTGTGGTTGTAGTCGAGATTTTATGTTTTCAGGTGTGATGTTCGTGTCGGTTTGATGTTTGTTTCCAGTATCTGGTTGATGGTCGACCCAGTTGTAGCCTCCAGTTTGTGTGGGATGTGGGGTGTTGCTGTGTCGGTTGTAAGGCATGTAATTGTGTAGTGTGTGTTGTTGTGTTGTAGTGTGTGTGTGGTTATGTCAGTGTGTCTTTTGTGTTGTTTGTTGTGGTTGATTGTTCCGTTGTGTTTCTGTTTTAGTTGTGTAGTGTTTTGTTGTATGTGCCTGTATTTGCGAGTGGTTGTCAGTTTGTGTGTTTGTCTTCACCAATGTAAGAGCTTCTGGATTGTGATACTTAGTAGTATAAGTGTGATATGTCAATCTTGTTGCGTAGTGGTTGTGTGTAGTGTCCTAATTATAGATGCAACAAACGCTATAATCCTGAGCATAACACGAATTTAAAGCATGAGCGTGACTACACAGCACACGACATTACACGATCTGACCAACCATTAGTACAACGAACACATCAACACAAATACCAGTGCTCTGATGCTGATCAGTGCATACATCTGTAGCTTGTGGATGTGTTGTCGTGATGTGTTGCATGCCTAGTGCACACGTATCGTGTGAGTCAGGCTGTTACGATGTGCTATTCGTGTGAGAGTCTACAGACTGCTAGTGTGTATTCTGAGTCTGTTTGTGACTGTATGTCTTGTTGTGAGTGTGCATCAAGTTTCGTGTGATCGTGTTGTGATGCTGACACTGCTGTGTGATCGATGTTGTGTGTGTCAGCTGTTTGTGTGATGCGTCGTACGTTGATGCGAGCTGTGATGTTGTGTGTGTGTTGTGACTGTGAATTGTGCATCTCGTGTGTGTCAGTGTTAGTGTGCTAGTCTATTGTTGTCGTGCTTGGTACGTAGCGCGTACTAGTGCGTGTTGTGACCCTGTGTGTACATGTGCTGTGTTTGTGTGTGTATGTTTTCGTGGTTATGTGTTGTCGTGACATGTTGTGTGTGCTGTTGTGTGTCAATTTAATATTTTCTACTAACTACTAATGGTAACAAAAAAGGCGAGTAACTATCTTTGTAAATGAAAATGGAAGCTATGGTGGCATTCAATCCCAGGTACGATCACCACTTTGTGTCCTCCTGTGGTCCTCGTGTGGTCCTTTTGTGGTTCTCTGTGGTCCTCTGGTGGTCCTTTGTGGTTCCTGTGGTCCTTCTGTGGTCCTTTGTGTTCTCTGTTGGTCCTCTGTGGTCCTCTGTGGCCTCTCGTAGTCCGCAACGTGGTCCTCCACGAAGGTCCTCTGATGGTCTCCCTTGTGTCCTTTGTTCATCTGTGCGTCCTCCTAATGTTCTTCAAATACCTATTCTTTGTGGTCCTACTGATGTTCCTCGTGGTACCTTGTGTCCTTGTGGTTCTCTGATGGGTAACCTCCTGTGAGGTATCCCTCTGATTATGGTCCTCTTGGTCCTCCGTGGTCCTCCGTAGGTCTCTGTGAAAGCTTTCTAAGTAATAGTCCATTGTGGTTCTATCTGTTGCGTCCTCTGTTGTTCTCTGTGGCCTACTTGTGTTCCTCTGTACGTCCTCTGTGGTTCTTTGTGGTCCTCTGTGGTCCTCTGTGGTCCTCTGTGGTTCTCTGTGGTCCTTTGTGGTTCTCCGTGGTTCTCTGTGGTTCTCTGTGGTTCTCTGTGGTCCTCTGTGGTTCTCTGTGAACCTGGCTGTAAACTCATGTAAAAGTTTTTACATTTTCACAGATTCAGACGTGAGACTTTGCAGAATCACACTGAAGAAACTCACAAGAAAAACATTTAACAAATAAAGAACCTGACGTGGAACAATACTCTGTAGAACATGACTCTGTAGAACATGACTCTGTAGAACAGCTAAACAGTGTGAACAGTACTCTGTATGAACACAATGACTCTGGATAGAACATGACTCTGCGAACATTGGACAACTCGTAAGAACATGACTCTGTATAGAAACAGTAACTCTGTAGAAGCATGACTCTCAGCAGCAAACAGCCTAACTATGCCATAGAACCCATGATTGAGTCTCGTGGAATAGCATACATGACTCATCTAGCAAGCGAGACTTGTCTAGTTTTAGAATAGTTATACTCGTTGTAACCATGGAGCTCGTGGAGGATCATGCGACTTCTGCAAAGGAAGGACAGCTACTGCTGCAAGTAGACCACATGCATCTCTGTGTAGAAGATGACTCTGGCAGACGATGACTCTTTCCGAACATGGACCTGTTAGAGATACATGGACTCTGTAAAAATGACTTGTAAACAGTGACTCTGAGAACGAGTGACTCTGCAGGAAACATACCGTGGTAGGAAACATGACTCTAGTTGGAACATGAACTGCTTGTAATGTAGAACAGTCCACCTCTGGTCGCTAGAACTGACCTCTGGTAGGTAACATGTTTACTCGTAGAACATACTCTGCTGTAACAGAACTCTGCTGAACATGACTCTGTAGAACATGACTCTGTAGAACTATACTCTGTGAAGCTATGTAAACACAGTCTCT
>NW_026571175.1:38657557-38675057 GCF_026225935.1 Boleophthalmus pectinirostris | reverse complement strand
TTAGAACATCTGACCACACAAAGATACAGAGGTGTGTAGAACACATGTGGACCATGTGCAGAACATGTGTGGAACCTTAAAGAACATGTGTGAAACACGTGTGTGGAACATTGTAGAACGTGTGTGGAACATGTGTAAAATGTGTGTAGAACGTGTGTAGAACACGTGTGTAGAACATGCGTAAAACGTGTGTAGAACATGTGTAGAACATGTGGAGAACACGTGTGTAGAACACGTGTGTAGAACATGTGTAGAACACGTGTGTAGAACATGTGTAGAACGTGTGTAGAACATGTGTAGAACATGTGGAGAACACGTGTGTAGAACATGTGTGTGTAGAACGTGTGTAGAACATGTGTAGAACACGTGTGTAGAACATGTGTAGAACGTGTGTGTAGAACGTGTGTAGAACATGTGTAGAACACGTGTGTAGAACATGTGTAGAAACATGTGTAGAACATGTGTAGAACACGTGTGTAGAACATGTGTAGAACACGTGTGTAGAACATGTGTGTAGAACACGTGTGTGTAGAACATGTGTGTAGAACACGTGTGTAGAACGTGTGTAGAACATGTGTAGAACACGTGTGTAGAACACGTGTGTAGAACGTGTGTAGAACATGTGTAGAACACGTGTGTAGAACATGTGTAGAACATGTGTGTAGAACGTGTGTAGAACATGTGTAGTACACGTGTGTAGAACATGTGTGTGTGTAGAACATGTGTAGACACGTGTGTAGAACATGTGTAGAATGTGTGTAGAACATGTGTAGAACATGTGTGTAGAACACGTGTGTAGAACACGTGTGTAGAACGTGTGTAGAACACGTGTGTAGAACACGTGTGTAGAACATGTGTAGAACATGTGTAGAACGTTGTGTAGAACGTGTGTAGAACATGTGTAGAAAATGTGTAGAACGTGTGTAGAATGTGTGTGGAATGTGTGTAGAACACGTGTGTAGAACACGTGTGTAGAACACGTGTGTAGAACATGTGTAGTAGAACACGTGTGTAGAGCATATGTAGAGCATGTGTAGAACATGTGTGTAGAACATGTGTAGTAGAACACGTGTGTAGAACACGTGTGTACAGCATGTGTAGAACACATATGTAGAACGTGTGTAGAACATGTGTAGAACACGTGTGTAGAACATGTGTAGAACCTGTGTAGAACGTGTGTAGAACGTGTGTAGAACGTGTGTAGAACGTGTGTAGAACTCGTGTGTAGAACATGCATAAAACGTGTGTAGAACACGTGTGTAGAACGTGTGTAGAACACGTGTGTAGAACAAGAACATGTGTAGAACACGTGTGTAGAACACGTGTGTAGACGTGTGTAAACATGTGTAGAACACGTGTGTAGAACATGTGTAGAACGTGTGTAGAACAGAACATGTGTAGAACACGTGTGTAGAACGTGTGTAGAACATGTGTAGAACACGTGTGTAGAACGTGTGTAGAACATGTGTAGAACATGTGTGTGTGTAGAACATGTGTAGAATGTGTGTAGAACATATGTGGAACGTGTGTAGAACATGTGTAGAACACGTGTGTAGAACACGTGTGTAGAACATGTGTAGAACACGTGTGTAGAACATGTGTAGAACGTGTGTAGAACATGTGTAGAACACGTGTGTAGAACATGTGTGTAGAACATGTGTAGAATGTGTGTAGAACACGTGTGTAACGTGTGTAGAACATGTGTAGAAACATGTGTGTGTGTAGAACACGTGTGTAGAACACGTGTGTAGAACACGTGTGTAGAACATGTGTAGAACATGTGTAGAACACGTGTGTAGAAACATGTGTAGAACATGTGTAGAACGTGTGTAGAACGTGTGTAGAACATGTGTAGAAACAACATGTGTAGAACGTGTGTAGAACGTGTGTAGAACATGTGTGTGTGTAGAACACGTGTGTGTAAACATGTGTAGTGTGTGTAGAAACATGTGTGTAGAACACACAGTGTGTAGAACACGTGTGTAGAACAGTGTGTAACATGTGTAGAAGCAGTGTGTAGAACATGTGTGTGTGTGTAGAACGTGTGTGTGTGTAGAACACGTGTGTAGAACAGTGTAGTGTGTAGAACACGTGTGTAGAAGAACGTGTGTAGAACATGTGTAGAACACGTGTGTAGAACATGTGTGTAGAACACGTGTGTAGAACACGTGTGTAGAACACGTGTGTAGAACATGTGTAGAACACATGTGTAGAACGTGTGTAGAACGTGTGTAGAACACGTGTGTAGAACGTGTGTGGAACGTGTGTGGAACGTGTGTAGAACACGTGTGTAGAACACGTGTGTGTAGAACACGTGTGTAGAACGTGTGTAGAACACGTGTGTAGAACACGTGTGTAGAACACGTGTGTAGAACACGTGTGTAGAACACGTGTGTAGAACATGTGTAGAACATGTGTAGAACACGTGTGTGTGTGTAGAACAACGTGTGTAACATGTGTAGAACACTGTGTGTGTAGAACGTGTGTAGAACACGTGTGTAGAGCATGTGTGTAGAACATGTGTTGTGTAGAACACGTGTGTGTGTGTAGAACGTGTGTAGAACACGTGTGTGTGTGTAGAACACGTGTGTAGAACATGTGTACGTGTGTAGAACACGTGTGTAGAACATGTGTTGTGTAGAACACGTGTGTAGAACTGTGTGTAGTAGAACATGTGTGTGTGTAAACACGTGTGTAGAACACGTGTGTAGAACACGTGTGTAGAACATGTGTGTAGAACACGTGTGTAGAATGGTGTGTAGAAACACGTGTGTAGAACATGTGTAGAACACATGTAGAACGTGTGTAGAACATGTGTAGAACATGTGTGTGTAGAACATGTGTAGAACACGTGTGTAGAACATGTGTAGAGCATGTGTAGAACACGTGTGTAGAACACGTGTGTAGAACATGTGTAGAACACGTGTGTAGAACATGTGTAGAGCATGTGTAGAACACGTGTGTAGAACACGTGTGTAGAACATGTGTAGAACACGTGTGTAGAACACGTGTGTAGAACATGTGTAGAACACGTGTGTAGAACACGTGTGTAGAACATGTGTAGAACACGTGTGTAGAACGTGTGTAGAACATGTGTAGAACGTGTGTAGAAACGTGTGTAGAACATGTGTAGAACACGTGTGTAGAACATGTGTAGAACACGTGTGTAGAACGTGTGTAGAACATGTGTAGAACACGTGTGTAGAACACGTGTGTAGAACGTGTGTAGAACACGTGTGTAGAACACGTGTGTAGAACACGTGTGTTAGAACACGTGTGTAGAACACATGTGTAGAACAGTGTGTGTAGAACATGTGTGTGTGTAGAACACGTGTGTACATGTGTGAGAACATGTGTAGAACACGTGTGTAGAACGTGTGTAGAACATGTGTAGAACACGTGTGTAGAACACGTGTGTGTAGAACACGTGTGTAGAACATGTGTAGAACATGTGTGTAGAACACGTGTGTAGAACATGTGTAGAACACGTGTGTAGAACATGTGTAGAACACGTGTGTAGAACATGTGTGTAGAACATGTGTAGAACACGTGTGTAGAACACGTGTGTAGAGCATATGTAGAGCATGTGTAGAACACGTGTGTAGAACATGTGTGTAGAACATGTGTAGAACACGTGTGTAGAACACGTGTGTAGAACATGTGTGTGTAAACACTGTGTAGAACATGTGTAGAACACGTGTGTAGAACATGTGTAGAACACACGTGTGTAGAACGTGTGTAGAACATGTGTGTAGAACACGTGTGTAGAACACGTGTGTAGAACACGTGTGTAGAACATGTGTAGAACATGTGTGTAGAACACGTGTGTAGAACGTGTGTAGAACACGTGTGTGTGTGTAGTAAACACGTGTGTAGAACACGTGTGTAGAACACGTGTGTAGAACATGTGTGTAGAACACGTGTGTGTGTGTGTAGTAAACGTGTGTAGAACACGTGTGTAGAACACGTGTGTAGAACATGTAGAACACGTGTGTAGAACACGTGTGTAGAGCATGTGTAGAACACGTGTGTAGAACATGTGTAGAATGTGTGTAGAACATGTGTAGAACACGTGTGTAGAACATGTGTAGAACACGTGTGTAGAACGTGTGTGTAGAACACGTGTGTAGAACACACGTGTAGAACATGTGTAGAACACGTGTGTAGAACACGTGTGTAGAACACGTGTGTAGAACATGTGTAGAACACGTGTGTAGAACACGTGTGTAGAACACATGTGTAGAACACGTGTGTAAACATGTGTAGAACATGTAGAACGTGTGTAGAACACATGTGTAGAACACGTGTAGAACATGTGTAGAACACGTGTGTAGAACACATGTGTAGAACATGTAGAACACGTGTGTAGAACGTGTGTAGAACACGTGTGTAGAACACGTGTGTAGAGCATGTGTAGAACACGTGTGTAGAACATGTGTAGAACACGTGTGTAGAACATGTGTAGAACACGTGTGTAGAACATGTGTGTAGAACACGTGTGTAGAACACGTGTGTCGAACACGTGTGTAGAACACGTGTAGAACATGTGTAGAACACGTGTGTAGAACATGTGTAGAACACGTGTAGAACATGTGTAGAACACGTGTGTAGAACACATGTGTAGAACACGTGTGTAGAACACGTGTGTAGAGCATGTGTAGAACACGTGTGTAGAACATGTGTAGAACACGTGTGTAGAACATGTGTAGAACACGTGTGTAGAACATGTGTGTAGAACACGTGTGTAGAACACGTGTGTAGAACACGTGTGTCGAACACGTGTGTAGAACACGTGTGTCGAACCAGTGTGTAGAACACGTGTGTCGAACACGTGTGTAGAACACGTGTGTCGAACACGTGTGTAGAACACGTGTGTCGAACACGTGTGTAGAACACGTGTGTAGAACACGTGTGTAGAGCATGTGTAGAACACATGTGTAGAACATGTGTAGAACACGTGTGTAGAACACGTGTGTAGAACACGTTTACCGCAGACGGAGCAGGAGAAGCGGTTGTCGTCGTAGTGTTCCCGCAGATGATCCGTGAGCGCCGCCTCCGTGTCACATGACCTCCCACACAGACCGCACACGCCGCCGTCGCCGTGGAAACACATGACGTGCTTCACCAGCGCCATCTTCCTGTGGAACTCTGCGCCGCACACACGACACACACCCCCCCCTTTACTCTTCCTCTTCTGCACGCCCTCAGACGACGAAGACTTCTGCAGCACACACAGGACAAACACACACTGCTTTAGTCCTGGTTCAGTCCTGCTTCAGTCCTGGGTTAGTTCTGGTTTAGTCCTGGTTCAGTCCTGGTTCAGTCCTGGTTCAGTCCTGGTTCAGTCCTGGTTCAGTCCTAGTTTAGTCCTGGTTCAGTCCTGCTTCAGTCCTAGTTTAGTCCTGGTTCAGTCCTGCTTCAGTCCTAGTTTAGTCCTGGTTCAGTCCTGGTTCAGTCCTGGTTCAGTCCTGGTTCAGTCCTGGTTTAGTCCTGGTTTAGTTCTGGTCTTTCTCACCTGTTCTGCAGTTTTCCTCTTGGCTCTTGGTTTGGTTTCTGGTTTTCGTTTCTTTCGTTTTTTCCGTGGTTTCGTTTCGGTCTCAGAGTCGTCTTCGGGTTCGGCCACGACCCATTCATCATCCTTGTCTCCTACCTCCTTGTCTCCTACCTCCTTGTCTCCTTTCTCGTCTCCTCTCTCCTCGTGGCTGTCGGGGCTTTGACTGTTCGATGTGTCCAGGTACTAAACAGGAAAGATAGAAAAGATAATACTCCCTACGACTGTACAACTCATCCTTATGTGACAGACAATACTCCCTACGACTGTACAACTCACCCTTATGTGACAGACAATACTCCCTACAACTGTACAACTCACCCTTATGTGACAGATAATACTCCCTACAACTGTACAACTCCCCCTTATGTGACAGATAATACTCCCTACAACTGTACAACTCCCCCTTAGGTGACAGATAATACTCCCTACGACTGTACAGTTGATTAGTGATTTGGATTCTTGGACTCTTGCTCCAGTTCTAAATCTAACCCTGTTGTGTTCCTCACCAGGTAGTCTGTGTGCGCTCTGCTGTGATTGGCCGCCTGCTCCCCTCCTTCTCCCTGATTGGTGGCGTCGCTGCGGTGGCTCCTCAGGTGTCTCCAGAGGGTGGTCACGTGACTGAAGTGGGCGGAGCACAGGTGACAGGTGAAGGTCTCGACTTTGGGGCTCTGTTTTCGCTCCATCTTAAATCCGGGTTTTCGGCCGCGTTTCCTCTGGCTTTTCTGAGACGAGTCCCGGTTTTCTGTGAAGACAAAGACCAGACGCAGCTTAAACTAGAAATGTTCTCCCTCAGACATGTTCTCCAAACTGTTCTCCTCAGACCTGTTCTCCAAACTGTTCTCCTCAGACCTGTTGTCCAAACTGTTCTCCTCAGACCTGTTGTCCAAACTGTTCTCCTCAGACCTGTTGTCCAAACTGTTCTCCTCAGACCTGTTCTCCAAACTGTTCTCCTCAGACCTGTTGTCCAAACTGTTCTCCTCACCTGTGTGCTAATCACCTGTGTGCTCCTCACCTGTGTGTTCGGGCTCTGGCTGCGGCTCCTGTGTTCTTCTCTCCTCCTCGGGTTTTGTAGATTCCGTTGGTTCTGTTGGTTCCGTTGGTTCCGTTGGTTCTGTTTTCTCGGTGGACTGGAGCAGCGTGTCCAGGAGCTTCCTCTGCCGCTGGAGCTCGCCGTGCAGCTCGGCCTGGACCTTCTCCACGGCCCGCTGGAAGATCTCCATCAGGTCCTGCGCCGCCGCCTCCAGCCTCCAGCCCAGCACCGCCCGCAGCGTGGCGTCCAGGGCGGGGTGGGCCGGGCTCAGAACCGCCTGGAGCCGAACCAGCACGGACTCACGCAGCGCATCCATCTGCCCCCGGGCCGAACCGACACGCAGCGGGGAACCGGAGATCCAGAACCGAGCCTTCACAGGTCCAAACCCGGGTCCAAACCAGGCTGAAGAACCGAGCCTTCACAGGTCCAAACCCGGGTCCAAACCAGACTGAAGAACCGAGCCTTCACAGGTCCAAACCCAGGTCCAACCCGGGTGGCGACCGGACTCAAAAACCGAGCTTTTACAGGTCCAAACTCGAGTCCAAACCAGGTCCAGGAGCGTTTATCTTCGGTCCAAACCCAGGTCCAAACCCAGGTCCAAACCCGGACTATCGGACCGAGCCTCCCGAGCCTCAGAGCTGCATCTGTGCGCTTCGGTTTTGGGTCAGACCGCGTGAAAAGTGCGGGGACGGTTTGATGTTTGCAGCCGAAGCGCGTGTGACTGCGGGAAACGCGTGAGTCTGAGGTTCGAGGGATTTGTTCAGATTCTGATCAGTGAATGGAAGTAAACAAAGCCAGTTCCGTTCGGGGGGTTCGCTCCGCGGTGAGAAACAGCGGCGCTCGGAGGGACGGAGGAGCAACACACCGAGACAAATAAACTCTCTGTGACATTTCACTCTTTATTCAAAGAAATACATGTAAATAATCATATTTAATATCATTATCCATGTTGTGTGGAGCTGATATGTGCGTTTAAAAACATTATTTTGGGAAACTGTGAGGCTCGGACTTGATTGACAGGCGCTCGGGCCAATCACAGCGTTACAATTACATCACCGCCTGCTGCTCTCAGCCAATCAGAGAGCAGCATTCCGGTGCTTGTCCTTTCACAGTTCGCGGCATTTCACAACACAGAACAGGAAATCAGCGGAATCCTTCAAAATAATGGCTTCAAATGCTCAAAAAAAAGGTTTATTTTCGGCTCATTAAAATGTGTAAATGTTGTAATTATTATTTTAATCAGCTAAAAGTGATACACTTATTACATTTAATATTTTAAAAAATGGTTTAGCCTCAGTGCGGGTCTTTTCCACCTTTGCTCTGAAGCTCCCCGGGGGAAGTGCGTGTGTCTCGGTGTAGTTCGGTGCTGGTTGTCGGTCCTGGTCCTGGTCCTGGTCCTCTCCTCCCGGTGTCCGCCACTCTCCTCCCGTGATTCGGCCGGTCGCGCCCCGGTTCGGCTCGGTTCTGGTCGGTTCTGGTCGGTCATGGCGCTTCTCGTCCTCCATCTTGGCTTCTTGTTGTTGTTGAGTTTTCCCGCCGCGGGGCGCGCGCGCAGGGACGTGCTGGAGCTCGCGGACGCGGACTTCGATTACCTGGCAACGGAGCACGAGACCATGCTCGTCAAATTCTACGCTCCATGGTAACGGCGCAAAGGGAGAGGCGCAAAGGGAGGTGCAAAGGGAAGCGCAAAGGGAGGTGCAAAGGGAAACGCAAAGAGAGGTGCAAAGGGAGGTGCAAGGAGAGGTGCAAAGGGAAACGCAAGGAGAGGTGCAAAGGGAGGTGCAAAGAGAGGTGCAAAGGGAAACGCAAGGAGAGGTGCAAAGGGAGGTGCAAGGAGAGGTGCAAAGGGAAACGCAAGGAGAGGTGCAAAGGGAAGCGCAAAGGGAGAGTTGCAAAGGGAAATGTAAAGAGAGGTGCAAAGGGAAGCGCAAAGAGGGAGGCGCAAAGGAGGGCCAAAAGAGGTGTAAAGGGAGGCGCATAAAGAGGCAGAAAGAAATTGAGAATTGTGAAATCTGTGTTTGTAAATAGAGGTTCTGCAGATGACACCACAACCTTTGGAATTTTATTAGAATGTCCCGTCATAAACCTGGTTTAGACCTGGTTTAGACCTGAAATAGTCCTGTGTGGAATGTTCAGTGTTTTGTTTTGTTTTGTTTCAGTTTCAGTTTCAGTGCTTGGTGTGTTTCAGGTGTGGTCACTGTAAAAAACTCGCCCCAGATTTTGAAAAAGCTGCAACAAAACTGAAGGGAACTGTTCAACTGGCCAAGGTAAAAATACTACAGTAACATAATACTACTACAGTACTACTACAGTACTGCAGTAATATAATACTACTACAGTACTACTACAGTACTACAGTAACATAATACTTCTACAGTACTACTACAGTACTACAGTAACATAATACTTCTACAGTACTACTACAGTACTACAGTAACATAATACTACTACAGTACTACTACAGTACTACAGTAACATGATACTACTACAGTACTACTACAGTAATATAATACTACTACAGTACTACTACAGTACTACAGTAACATAATACTACTACAGTACTACTACAGTACTACAGTAACATGATACTACTACAGTACTACTACAGTACTACAGTAACATGATACTACTACAGTACTACTACAGTAACATGATACTACTACAGTACTACTACAGTACTACAGTAACTACAGTACTACAGTAATATAATACTACTACAGTACTACTACAATACTACAGTAATATAATACTACTAAAGTACTACTACAGTACTACAGTAACATGATACTACTACAGTACTACTACAGTACTACTACAGTACTACAGTAACATGATACTACTACAGTACTACTACAGTACTACAGTAACATGATACTACTACAGTACTACTACAGTACTACTACAGTACTACAGTAACATGATACTACTACAGTACTACTACAGTACTACAGTAATATGATACTACTACAGTACTACTACAGTACTACAGTAACATGATACTACTACAGTGACAGTGCTACTGCATCAGTACATACTTATATGTACGACTATACACATGTTTTCAGTTAATTGTGTGTGTGAAAGTTATTGTGTGTGATTTAAGGTGGACTGGTGTTATTGTTGTGTGTGATTTAAGGTGGACTGGTGTTATTGTTGTGTGTGATTTAAGGTGGACTGGTGTTATTGTTGTGTGTGATTTATGGTGGACTGGTGTTATTGTTGTGTGTGATTTAAGGTGGACTGGTGTTGTTGTGTGTGATTTAAGGTGGACTGGTGTTGTTGTGTGTGATTTAAGGTGGACTGGTGTTATTATTGTATGATTTAAGGTGGACTGCACAGCTAACAGTGAGCTGTGTGCGCGGTTCGGAGTGACCGGATATCCGACTCTGAAGATCTTCAGGAACGGGAGGGACGCGGGCCCCTACGACGGGCCCCGCTCTGCAGGTACTCACAGCGGGGGGTTAAAGCTGCACTGTGGAACCTTTCACATGGAGGGTCTGACATGTGCTCATGTTCAGTGAAACACCGTGAATCACACAGAAACACCGTGAAACTGAATCGTGTTTGACTGAGTTTTGTGTTTTTGTTGCAGACGGGATCGTCCAGGTCATGAAGAAACAGTCTGGACCTGACTCGGTTCTGCTCAGGTCCAAGTCCGACCTGGAGCACTTTGTCAATCATTACGAGGCCAGTATCGTAGGTCAGAACCAACAGAACCCTTCACAATAAAAGCCTTTTCAGTATCAGAACCCTTCACAATATAAACACACAGACACAGACAGGGACGAGACCAGAGCCAGGTCCTAGTTCTGACTTGGTTCTGACCCGGTGTGTGTTGTGTGGTTCTGGTTCTGGTTGTGCCCAGGTGCGTGTGGTTCTGGTTCTGGTTCTGGTTGTGACCCGGTGTGTGTGGTTCTGGTTCTGGCCCGGTGTGTGTGGTTCTGGTTCTGGTTCTGGTTGTGACCCGGTGTGTGTGGTTCTGGTTCTGGTTGTGACCCGGTGTGTGTGGTTCTGGTTCTGGTTGTGACCCGGTGTGTGGGGTTCTGGTTCTGGTCCTGACCCGGTGTGTGTTGTGTAGTTCTGGTTCTGGTCGTGACCCGGTGTGTGTTGTGTGGTTCTGGTTCTGGTTGTGACCCGGTGTGTGGGGTTCTGGTTCTGGTTCTGACCCGGTGTGTGTTGTGTAGTTCTGGTTCTGGTCGTGACCCGGTGTGTGTTGTGTGGTTCTGGTTCTGGTGTGACCCGGTGTGTGTTGTGTGGTTCTGGTTCTGGTTGTGACCCGGTGTGTGTTGTGTGGTTCTGGTTCTGGTTGTGACCCGGTGTGTGTTGTGTGGTTCTGGTTCTGGTTGTGACCCGGTGTGTGTTGTGTGGTTCTGGTTCTGGTTGTGACCCGGTGTGTGTTCCAGGCCTGTTCTCCGAGGACTCGTCGAGTCGCTCTGAGTTCCTTAAAGCCGCGTCGTTGCTTCGGGATCAGTTCAGATTCGCTCACAGCTCCGACCTGAGTCTGGGCCGAGACCACAACGCCACGGGAGAGTGAGTCACATGACCTCCTGTCCTGTACACACGTGTGTCAGGGCCCCCGGTCCTGTACACACGTGTGGCAGGTCCCCCCGTCCTGTACACACGTGTGTCAGGTCCCCCGCCGTCCTGTACACACGTGTGACACGTCCACCCCGTCCTGTACACATGTGTGACAGGTCTCCCCCCCCCCGTCCTGTACACACGTGTGACAGGTCCACCCCGTCCTGTGCACACGTGTGTCAGGTCCCCCCGTCCTGTACACACGTGTGTCAGGTCCCCCCCGTCCTGTACACACGTGTGTCAGGTCCCTCCCGTTCTCCTACTGTGTGTCAGGTGACCTCCCCGTGTGTTAGGTGCCCTCTCGTGTGTGTCAGGTCCCTCTCGTGTGTGTCTCAGGTGTGTGTCAGGTCCCTTTCTCGTGTGTGTCTCTCAGGTGTGTGTCAGGTCCCTCTCGTGTGTGTCTCTCAGGTGTGTGTCAGGTCCCTCTCAGGTATGTGTGTCAGGTCCCTCTCGTGTGTCTCTCAGGTGTGTGTCAGGTACCTCTCGTGTGTGTCTCAGGTGTGTGTCAGGTCCCTCTCAGGTATGTGTGTCAGGTCCCTCTCGTGTGTCTCTCAGGTGTGTGTCAGGTACCTCTCGTGTGTGTCTCAGGTGTGTGTCAGGTCCCTCTCGTGTGTCTCAGGTGTGTGTCAGGTCCCTCTCGTGTGTGTCTCTCAGGTGTGTGTCAGGTCCCTCTCGTGTGTGTGTCAGGTCCCTCTCAGGTGTGTGTCAGGTCCCTCTCATGTGTGTCTCTCAGGTCCCTCTCAGGTGTGTGTCAGGTCCCTCTCTTGTGTGTCTCTCAGGTGTGTGTCAGGTCCCTCTTGTGTGTCTCAGGTGTGCGTCAGGTCCCTCTCGTGTGTGTGTCAGGTCCCTCTCTCCTGTGTGTTTCAGGTGTGTGTCAGGTCCCTCTCGTGTGTGTGTCTCAGGTGTGCGTCAGGTCCCTCTCAGGTGTGTGTCAGGTCCCTCTCGTGTGTCTCTCAGGTGTGTGTCAGGTCCTCTCGTGTGTTCTCAGGTGTGTGTCAGGTCCTCTGTGTGTTCAGGTGTGTGTCAGGTCCTCTCGTGTGTGTTTCAGGTGTGTGTCAGGTCCCTCTCGTGTGTGTGTCTCAGGTGTGTGTCAGGTCCTCTCATGTGTGTTCTCAGGTGTGTGTCAGGTCCCTCTCTTGTGTGTCTCTCAGGTGTGTGTCAGGTCTCTTGTGTGTTTCAGGTGTGTGTCAGGTCCCTCTCGTGTGTGTGTCAGGTCCCTCTCGTGTGTGTTTCAGGTGTGTGTCAGGTCCCTCTCGTGTGTGTTTCAGGTGTGTGTCAGGTCCCTCTCGTGTGTGTGTCAGGTCCCTCTCGTGTGTGTTTCAGGTGTGTGTCAGGTCCCTCTCGTGTGTGTTTCAGGTGTGTGTCAGGTCCCTCTCGTGTGTGTTTCAGGTGTCTGTCAGGTCCCTCTCGTGTGTGTTTCAGGTGTGTGTCAGGTCCCTCTCGTGTGTATGTCAGTTCCCTCTCGTGTGTGTTTCAGGTGTGTGTCAGGTCCCTCTCGTGTGTGTGTCAGGTCCCTCTCGTGTGTGTGTCAGGTCCCTCTCGTGTGTGTTTCAGGTGTGTGTCAGGTCCTCTCGTGTGTGTGTCAGGTCCCTCGTGTGTGTTTCAGGTGTGTGTCAGGTCCCTCTCGTGTGTGTGTGTCAGGTCCTCTCGTGTGTGTGTCAGGTCCTCACGTGTGTGTTTCAGGTGTGTGTCAGGTCCCTCTCGTGTGTGTGTCAGGTCCCTCTGTGTGTGTGTCAGGTCCCTCTCGTGTGTGTCAGGTCCCTCTCGTGTGTCAGTGTGTGTCAGGTCCCTCTCGTGTGTGTTTCAGGTGTGTGTCAGGTCCCCTCGTGTGTGTTTCAGGTGTGTGTCAGGTCCCTCTCGTGTGTGTGTCAGGTCCCTCACGTGTGTGTTTCAGGTGTGTGTCAGGTCCCTCTGTGTGTGTGTGTCAGGTCCCTCTCGTGTGTGTGTCTCGTGTGTGTGTCAGGTCCTCTCGTGTGTGTTTCAGGTGTGTGTCAGGTCCCTCTCGTGTGTGTTTCAGGTGTGTGTCAGGTCCCTCTCGTGTGTGTTTCAGGTGTGTGTCAGGTCCCTCTCGTGTGTGTGTCAGGTCCCTCACGTGTGTGTTTCAGGTGTGTGTCAGGTCCCTCTCGTGTGTGTTGTCAGGTCCCTCTCGTGTGTGGTGTCAGGTCCCTCTCGTGTGTGTTTCAGTGTGTGTGTCAGGTCCTCTCTGTGTGTGTGTTCAGGTCCCTCTCGTGTGTGTGTCAGGTCCTCTCGTGTGTGTGTTTCAGGTGTGTGTCAGGTCCCTCTCGTGTGTGTGTCAGGTCCCTCTCGTGTGTGTCAGGTCCTTCGTGTGTGTGTCAGGTCCTCTCGTGTGTGTTTCAGGTGTGTGTCAGGTCCCTCTCGTGTGTGTGTTTCAGGTGTGTTGTCAGGTCCCTCTCGTGTGTGTTTCAGGTGTGTGTCAGGTCCCTCTCTGTGTGTTTGTGTGTGTCAGGTCCCTCTCGTGTGTGTTTCAGGTGTGTGTCAGGTCCCTCTCGTGTGTGTGTCAGGTCCCTCTCGTGTGTGTTTCAGGTGTGTGTCAGGTCCCTCTCGTGTGTGTTTCAGGTGTGTGTCAGGTCCCTCTCGTGTGTGTTTCAGGTCCCTCTCGTGTGTGTCAGGTGTGTGTCAGGTCCCTCTCGTGTGTGTGTGTCAGGTCCCTCTCGTGTGTGTTTCAGGTGTGTGTCAGGTCCCTCTCGTGTGTGTGTTTCAGGTGTGTGTCAGGTCCTCTTGTGTGTGTTCAGGTGTGTGTCAGGTCCCTCTCGTGTGTGTGTTCAGTGTGTGTGTCAGGTCCCTCTCGTGTGTGTTTCAGGTGTGTGTCAGGTCCTCTCGTGTGTGTGTCAGGTCCCTCTCTTGTGTGTGTTTCAGGTGTGTGTCAGGTCTCGTGTGTGTTTCAGGTGTGTGTCAGGTCTCGTGTGTGTGTTTCAGGTGTGTGTCAGGTCCCTCTCGTGTGTGTGTCAGGTCCTCTCGTGTGTGTGTCAGGTCCTCTCGTGTGTGTGTCAGGTCCTTCTCGTGTGTGTGTCAGGTCCCTCTCGTGTGTGTGTCAGGTCCCTCTCGTGTGTGTTTCAGGTGTGTGTCAGGTCCCTCTCGTGTGTGTGTCAGGTCCTTCTCGTGTGTGTGTCAGGTCCCTCTCGTGTGTGTGTCAGGTCCTTCTCATGTGTGTGTCAGGTCCCTCTCGTGTTGTGTCAGGTCCCTCTCGTGTGTGTTTCAGTGTGTGTGTCAGGTCCCTCTCGTGTGTGTTTCAGTGTGTGTGTCAGGTCCCCTCTCGTGTGTGTGTCAGGTCCCTCTCGTGTGTGTGTCAGGTCCTCTCGTGTGTGTTTCAGGTGTGTGTCAGGTCCCTCTCGTGTGTGTGTCAGGTCCTCTCGTGTGTGTGTCAGGTCCCTCTCGTGTGTGTGTCAGGTCCTTCTCATGTGTGTGTCAGTCCCTCTCGTGTGTGTGTCAGGTCCCTCTCGTGTGTCAGGTCGTGTGTGTCAGGTCCCTCTCGTGTGTGTTTCAGGTGTGTGTCAGGTCCCTCTCGTGTGTGTTTCAGGTGTGTGTCAGGTCCCTCTCGTGTGTGTGTCAGGTCCCTCTCGTGTGTGTTTCAGGTGTGTGTCAGGTCCCTCTCGTGTGTGTTTCAGGTGTGTGTCAGGTCCCTCTCGTGTGTGTGTCAGGTCCCTCTCGTGTGTGTGTCAGGTCCTTCTCATGTGTGTGTCAGGTCCCTCTCATGTGTGTGTCAGGTCCCTCTCGTGTGTGTCAGGTGTGTGTGTCAGGTCCCTCTCGTGTGTGTGTCAGGTCTCTGTGTGTGTTTCAGGTGTGTGTCAGGTCCCTCTCGTGTGTGTGTCAGGTCCTTCTCGTGTGTGTGTCAGGTCCCTCTCGTGTGTGTGTCAGGTCCTTCTCATGTGTGTGTCAGGTCCCTCTCGTGTGTGTGTCAGGTCCCTCTCGTGTGTGTTTCAGGTGTGTGTCAGGTCCCTCTCGTGTGTGTCAGGTGTGTCAGGTCCCTCTCGTGTGTGTTTCAGGTGTGTGTCAGGTCCCTCTCATGTGTGTGTCAGGTCCCTCTCGTGTGTGTGTCAGGTCCCTCTCGTGTGTGTTTCAGGTGTGTGCTGCTCTTCAGACCTCCGCGTTTGTCCAATAAATTTGAGGAGAACGTCGTGGTTTTCTCCGACCACCTGAGCATCACCTCCCTGAGACGCTTCATCAGAGACAACATGTGAGTCCAGCTTTAGTCTGGATTTAGTCCTGGTTTAGTCCTGGTTTAGTCTGGATTTAGTCCTGGTTTAGTCTGGGTTTAGTCCTGGTTTAGTCTGGGTTTAGTCCGGGTTTTGTTGCTGTAGATTTCTTCTTCTTGTGTGTTTGTAGATTTGGTCTCACCTGTTCTTCACCTGTTCTTCATCTGTTCCTCACCTGTTCCTCACCTGTTCTTCACCTGTTCTTCACCTGTTTCTGTTCTTCATCTGTTCCTCACCTGTTCCTCACCTGTTCTTCATCTGTTCCTCACCTGTTCCTCACCTGTTCTTCACCTGTTCCTCACCTGTTCCTCTGTTTCACCTGTTCTTCATCTGTTCCTCACCTGTTCCCTTCACCTGTTCCTCACCTGTTCTTCACCTGTTCCTCACCTGTTCTTCACCTGTTCCTCACCTGTTCCTCACCTGTTCCTCACCTGTTCTTCACCTGTTCCTCACCTGTTCTTCACCTGTTCTTCATCTGTTCCTCACCTGTTCTTCACCTGTTCTTCATCTGTTCCTCACCTGTTCTTCTCGTGTTCCGTAGTTTTGGTCTGGTTCCTCACATGACGCTGGAGAACGTGGAGCGTCTGCGAGTGAAGGACTTACTCACGGTTTACTACGACCTCGACTACGTCCACAACGTCCGCGGCTCCAACTACTGGAGGAACAGGTGAACTGCAGGGGGAATGTCCCGCACTGGGGCTTTAACCCTGCTCTAAACCCCGCCCCCTCTGTGTTCTGTGCTTTGATAGGCTGATGCTGCTCTAAACCCCGCCCCCTCTGTGTTCTGTGCTCTGATAGGGTGATGCTGGTGGCGTCGAAGTTCCGTGGGCGGGGCCTGAGCTTCTCCGTGGCCAATCGGAGAGACTTTGAAGCGGAGCTTCGGGAGGAGTTTGGTTTGGGTCCAGACCCCGGACTTCCTGTGGCCACGATCCGGACCAGACTGGGACTCAAGTACACCATGAGGGAGGAGTTTACGTAAGTACTACAAATACTACTACTACAAATACTACTACTAGTACTACAACTACTACTTCATGTACTCCAGTGCTGTGTGTGTTTCAGGAGGGACGGTCGCTCTCTGGAGCGTTTTCTTCAGGATTATTTTTCAGGGCGACTCAAACGTTTCATCAAATCAGAACCCGTCCCCGAGAAGAACCCAGGACCTGTCAAGGTACTGACCCCCCCTCACACAACTACCCCCCCACACACACACACATATACACACAGATACACACACACACACACCATCTACCCCCCCGATCTCCTGCACATGTTCAACACAGTTTGTGTTTGGAACATCCTTTACACATTAGTTCTGAAATTTTCCTGTTTTCCTGGAGTCACAGAGCAGGAACTATGAAAGTCCGACTATTGCTCCTCCCCCCGCCGTCCTGACAAAGCACAGGCTCCGCCCTCCAAACGTGACATAGGCGACGAGTGAGCTGCCCTTCCTCCGCCGTCTCAGGGAGGGAGGGACACAAACTTGAATCTTATAATAATGTTTCATCAAACGAAGTGTTCATGATGTGAACAGACGAACACTAAACATCAGAGTCGTCATGACTCATTTTGTTCTCGTGCAGAAACATTGAAGAAAAACTCAGTAGAATAAAACGATGCTCTGAGTCTGTTGTTAGTATCAGTGTGAAATCGTTTGTCAAACTAAAACAGGTGGAACAAGAGACAAGACGCAGATTGAAATGATCCTGGTGGGAATTCAGGGTTACACCTCAGAGCGAAATACCTGTGTGGAAGAACCCCCATGTGTGTAAATATCCGTGTGTGTAAGAACCCCCATGTGTGTAAATACCCGTGTGTGTAAGTACCTGTGTGTGTAAGAACCCCCATGTGTGTAAATACCCGTGTGTGTAAGTACCTGTGTGTGGAAGAACCCCCATGTGTGTAAATACCCGTGTGTGTAAGAACCCCCGTGTGTATAAATACTCGTGTGTGTAAGTACCTGTGTGTGTAAATACCCGTGTGTGTGTAAGTACCCGTGTGTGTGTGTAAGGACCTGTGTGTGTTGTGTCCTCAGGTGGCGGTGGCAGAGTCGTTGTGTGTGTATGTACCTGTGTGTGTGTGTGTAAGGACCTGTGTGTGTTGTGTCCTCAGGTGGCGGTGGCA
>NW_026571175.1:38645057-38652557 GCF_026225935.1 Boleophthalmus pectinirostris | reverse complement strand
GTGTGTGTGTGTGTGTGTGTGTGTGTGTGTGTGTGTGTGTGTGTGTGTGTGTGTGTGTGTGTTTGTGTGTGTGTGTTCTTTATTAATTTCTGATTATTTTTTATAAAATGATGATTTTTGTTTTAATCATTTTTTATCTTTCGGATTTTCCATAAAAGGCTAATCTTATTCAGCATCGCCATCCTTTCTCGCTCTGCTCTCTGATTGGTTGGTTTCTGTGTCAGTCATCCCTCTCCTGCCTCTGATTGGCCGCGGCGCTGACAGGTCCTCGTCGCCCCGCCTCTTTGGTTCTGTTCTCGCCTGTGATTGGTCGGCGGCGCTCCCCTTCCTGTCGAAGCTTCCAGACGGGTCCGTGTGAAGATGTTCGGGCAGCAGGTTTTAGTTCTCAGTGAGTAAAAACTCTCCTCATTTTCTTTACAAACGCGTTATTTCACTGTTTAACTGCAGCAGAACCGGCCCCGCGGCTCCGGCCCGTGTCCCGCGGGGTTTTGGAGCCTCAGACCGCGGGGAGCGGCTCACGGCTCCCGGAACATGTGGCTCCTACTGCCGCAGCTAATGCTAATCTGTTAGCTGTTAGCATCCCCCCCGTTCATTTCAATGGACCCGCGGCTAACGGCTAACGGCTGCGAGAGGCGTGTCGGAGCTAATGCTAATGCTAATGCTAATGCTAATGCCACACTCCGGCTTTGATCCACAAAAAGAAAAACGTGATTTGTGTTTTAATAAAAATCTTCGTGTTTCTGGTGAAAGATTCACAAAAGTGTCTCCAAACTGAACCTCTGCGTGTTAGCGGTAGCATCGTTAGCATCGTTAGCCCCGTGTGTCTTTGTGTTTTGTGTTTTTGTTTCGTTTAAACTCTTGGATGTTTCTAAACTCACGGATTTAAGTTTTTGCCCGCGTTTAAACAGAAACAGAATCTGAAAAAATCTGAAACATGAGTTTAATCTGAGGCGAGTGGAGTGGGGTTTGTGCGGACTCATGGAGCCGGTGATGCTGCGGCTCCGGCTCCACCCTCGTGATGCGACTCCTCAGGCTGCGGCTCTTCATGCTGCGGCTCCTCATGCTGCAGCTCCTCGTGATGCGGCTGCGGCTCCTCGCGCTGCGGCTCTTTGTGACGTACACACGTGGACAAAGTCCCATTTAAATCCCGTTTTGTTTTCCGCGTCGTCATGTTCATGTTTCCTGTTCTGTTTGTTTGGATGTTTTATAAATGAAATGGAGATGTGATCGTGGAACTTTGTGCGTCTCGTGTTCGTCCTGATCTCACCACTTTCTCTCTCACTGTTTTTTTTATTTATTCACAAACAGATTTGTGGATTTTGGCAAAACAAAAGACAATTTCTGCTCCTGTTAATGTTGTCAGGATCAGATTAGTCCAACACTCTGGTAGACCTGGTGTAGACCTGGTGTAGACCTGGTGTAGACCTGGTGTAGTCCTGGTGTAGTCCTGGTGTAGTCCTGGTGTAGACCTGGTGTAGACCTGGTGTAGTCCTGGTTTAGACCTGGTGTAGTAAAACAGAGACACTGGGACATTTCTTGTATAAATTGGGACAAATCAGTGTTTTTGTATAAATCTGTGGGACAGAGACACAGGACGGGGACTGTCCTGTGTCAGGGAAACAGGGACAACTGGACACATGAGGACCTGACCCTGTTGGGCCTGTTCTAGTCCAACACACACACACATATATCACACACACACACATATCACACACACACACATATCACTGACACACACACACACATATCACTGACACACACACACATATATCACTGACACACATATCACACACATATATCACACACACACACACACACACACACACACACACACACTGACACACATATCACACACATCACTGACACACATATCACACACACACACACATATATCACTGACACACACATCACACACACATATATCACTGACACACACATCACACACACACACACACACATATCACTGACACACACACACATATATCACTGAGACACACACTCAGTTTGTGTGTTTCCGTCGTCTTGTCCTGGTCTTTTTCTTTTGGTTTAAACTTGTGTTTTTGTTTCAGATCAGAACGTGAAGAGAGAATCTGGGCGAAAAGTCCAGACCGGCAACATCAACGCTGCCAAGGTGAGTCCAGGTCCAGACCAGGTCCAGACCAGGTCCAGACCAGGTCCAGACCAGCTTTATTCCTGGTTGTGTGTAATAGTGTGTAGTAATAGTGTGTAGAATGGTGTGTAATAGTGTGTGTAATAGTGTGTAGTAATAGTGTGTAGTAATAGTGTGTAATAATAGTGTGTAATAATAGTGTGTAGTAATAGTGTGTACTAGTGTGTTGTAATAGTGTGTGTAATAGTGTGTAGTAATAGTGTGTGTAATAGTGTGTTGTAATAGTGTGTAGTAATAGTGTGTAATAATAGTGTGTAGTAATAGTGTGTACTAGTGTGTTGTAATAGTGTGTGTAATAGTGTGTAGTAATAGTGTGTAATAGTGTGTAGTAATAGTGTGTGTAATAGTGTGTAGTAATAGTGTGTAGTAACAGTGTGTGTAATAGTGTGTAGTAATAGTGTGTGTAATAGTGTGTAGTAATAGTGTGTGTAATAGTGTGTAATAGTGCATGTAATAGTGTGTAGTAATAGTGTGTAGTAACAGTGTGTGTAATAGTGTGTAATAGTGTGTGTAATAGTGTGTAGTAATAGTGTGTGTAATAGTGTGTTGTAATAGTGTGTAGTAATAGTGTGTGTAATAGTGTGTGTAATAGTGTGTGTAATAGTGTGTGTAATAGTGTGTGTAATAGTGTGTAGTAATAGTGTGTGTAATAGTGTGTAGTAATAGTGTGTAGTAACAGTGTGTGTAATAGTGTGTGTAATAGTGTGTAGTAATAGTGTGTAGTAACAGTGTGTGTAATAGTGTGTAATAGTGTGTGTAAGTGTGTAGTAATAGTGTGTAGTAATAGTGTGTAGTAATAGTGTGTAGTAACTGTGTAATAGTGTGTAGTAACAGTGTGTGTAATAGTGTGTAGTAATAGTGTGTAGTAATAGTGTGTGTAATAGTGTGTAATAGTGTGTAGTAATAGTGTGTAGTAATAGTGTGTGTAATAGTGTGTGTAATAGTGTGTGTAATAGTGTGTGTAATTGTGTGTAGTAATAGTGTGTAGTAATAGTGTGTGTAATAGTGTGTGTAATAGTGTGTGTAATAGTGTGTGTAGTAATGTGTGTGTAATAGTGTGTGTAATAGTGTGTGTAATAGTGTGTAGTAATAGTGTGTAGTAATAGTGTGTAGTAATAGTGTGTGTAATAGTGTGTGTAATAGTGTGTGTAATTGTGTGTAGTAATAGTGTGTAGTAATAGTATGTTGTAATAATGTGTAGTAATAGTGTGTAATAGTGTGTAGTAATAGTGTGTAAATGTGTGTTTGTGTTACAGACCATCGCAGATGTGATCCGGACCTGCCTCGGCCCTCGGGCCATGATGAAGGTGACATCATCTGTTTTATTTAAATGAATATTTGTTGTTTAAACGACGTTTGTGTGAATCTGAACAGTTTAGTGCAGAGATCAGACTCTGATCAGAATTAAACACAGTCAAACACTCTGTCCACCTCGTGATGTCATCATGTGGTGATACAGGAAGTGCTCCACTGTGTTTTTAAACTCCACACACTTCACCTTCACTAGAATCATGTGGATCATTTGTGGACTTGATGCTTGAAGTCACATGTTGAGCCTCGTTAAACTCTGCACATGTGACACTGTGAGGACGACGAGACGACGAGACGAGCTGGAGACAGTTTGAGTCTGAGGTGGATCTGGACCAGGTTTTGGATCTGTTCTCGATGTTCTGAGTCAGAGTTTTTGAGTGTTTAGTTTGAGGTTTGACAGGAGCTCAGTCTGGAGACGTGGACTTCAGCTCCGTTTGGTTTGGAGGTAAAAGTTCTTTGTCACTGACCTGAGGTTCTCGTGTCCAGATGCTGCTCGACCCGACTGGAGGAATCGTCATGACCAACGACGGGAACGCCATCCTCAGAGAGGTCACATACACATGTCACATACACATGTCCCATACACACACACACGCCATCCTCAGAGAGGTCACATACACACGTCACATACACATGTCCCATACACACACACACGCCATCCTCAGAGAGGTCACATACACACGTCACATACACATGTCCCATACACACACACACACGCCATCCTCAGAGAGGTCACATACACACGTCACATACACATGTCCCATACACACACATACACACGCCATCCTCAGAGAGGTCACATACACACGTCACATACACATGTCCCATACACACACGCCATCCTCAGAGAGGTCACATACACACGTCACATACACATGTCCCATACACGCACACACGCCATCCTCAGAGAGGTCACATACACACGTCACATACACATGTCCCATACACACACACACGCCATCCTCAGAGAGGTCACATACACACATGTCACATACACATGTCACATACACACACACCATCCTCAGAGAGGTCACATACACACGTCACATACACACACACACACACACATCCTCAGAGAGGTCACATACACACATACACACGTCACATACACATGTCCCATACACACACACGCCATCCTCAGAGAGGTCAGATACACACATACACACGTCACATACACATGTCACATACACACACACACGCCATCCTCGGAGAGGTCACATACACACGTCACATACACACACACACACACACACCATCCTCAGAGAGGTCAGATACACACATGTCACATACACACTCTCCTCAGAGAGGTCAGACACACATACACACGTCACATACACACACACACGCCATCCTCAGAGAGGTCAGATACACACGTCACATACACATGTCATATACACACGTCACATACACACACACACACACACACACACACACACTCTCCTCAAAGAGGTCAGACACACATACACACGTCACATACACACGTCACATACACACACACGCCATCCTCAGAGAGGTCACACACACATACACATGTCACATACACATGTCACATACACATGTCACACACACATGTCACACACACATGTCACACACACATGTCACATACACATGACACACACACCATCCTCAGAGAGGTCACACACACATACACATGTCACATACACATGACACACACACACACACACACACCATCCTCAGAGAGGTCACACACACATACACATGTCACATACACATGACACACACACACACACACACACACACACAATCCTCAGAGAGGTCACACACACATACACATCTCACATACACATGTCACATACACATGACACACACACACACATCATCCTCAGAGAGGTCAGATACACACACACACACATACACACCACTTTCATACTGGGCAATGTGGGTGAAGTGTCTTGCCTAAGGACACAACAGTTTTTACGACTGGTGCCTCCTGTGGCTCCTGCTTTTCCCAGAGTCTCCATCCGAGTCCAGACCCAGATCCAGACCCAGATCCAGACCCAGACCCAGACCCAGACCCAGACCAGATCCGACCTCTGAGCTTCTCAGGAAAAACTGACAGTTGTTTAATCCACAGACACAAGAACAAAACACAGAAACATTTCAATGAAAACAAGAAAAACTAGAAACATTAAAAGACTCAGAATCCAGAACAAAGAACGAGCCTCGCCAAACCACAGACCTGACCCCACCGCAGACCGGCCCCCACCGCAGACCTGACTCCCACCGCAGACCTGACCCCCACCGCAGACCTGACTCCACCGCAGACCTGACTCCGCAGACCTGACTCCCACCGCAGACCTGACTCCCACCGCAGACCGACCCCCACCGCAGACTGACTCCACCGCAGACCTGACCCCCACCGCAGACCTGACCCCACCGCAGACCTGACCCCCACCGCAGACCTGACCCCACCGCAGACCTGACTCCACCGCAGACCTGACTCCACCGCAGACCTGACCCCCTCCGCAGACCTGACTCCACCACAGCAACATGAAAACACCAGAGGAAATAGTCACACAGCAAACACTGAGCCCAGAGTCTGGAGAACATCAACAACCCCTCATGTTCTGTCGGCGGGTTCTGTGGTTCTCAGTTCTGTGGTTCTTGGTTCTCTCGAGTGGGTTCTGTTGGTTCTCTCGAGTGGGTTCTGTTGGTTCTGGTGGTGACCCGTGTTATCTGTGAGCAGATCCAGGTGCAGCATCCGGCCGCCAAGTCCATGATGGAGATCAGCAGAACCCAGGACGAGGAGGTGGGAGACGGAACCACGTCTGTCATCATCCTGGGTGAGTCTGTGTTCTCCCCGTGTGTCCTTTGGTTCTGACCCTGTTCTGTGTGTTGTGTGTGTTCTGACTAGAGCCCGACCGATATATTGGTTGGCCGATATTATCGGCCGATATGCTTGCTGATATGGGCCGATATTTCACGTGGGCATGTTACACCTCGTTATAAAGCTTAGACTCTCTACATTCTGTTCATTTAATCCAATTTACAGACAGATAAATGTCCTCATATGTGGCTCCACATCAGTATTTATCTACGGAGTCATTTGTCTGTGTGTGTCGTACTGTCCCTGAACACACCACAGAGTCGCGTCACTCACGTGTGTTTGTTTACACCCGGAGCGGTGCACAACACTGAGATTATTTTCTTTTTACGGACAATCGGTTTGCGTCTGGATTAAAAGGACATTTATTAGTGCAGATTTGTGATGTGGGAGGAGCCTGTGTGAGCGGTGAGTGTTGGAAATATGTCGACTCTGAAGCTAGTTTTGGTCATTTGTTATGGGTTAGCTGCTGTAGCTCCGCACATAAACACACTGTTTTCTATTGGTCTGTTCTAAAGTGATTATATTGTTCGTATATTTGCTACTGGACCTGCACTGATATGTAAATGAGCTGTGAATAGACGTGTGAATTATGACATTTGCGCATATGATTAATTACCGCGGCGCGCATGTATTTACGGCTAAAGGCTAATAGCGCTACTTTCTTTACTAGTTATGGGTCCGTCGCGAACGAAATGACTCTTAGAACCGGCTCTTTGAAGCGAACGACGGGAGACTGATCCTTATTGGGAGCCGTGTTTTCTCTTTCTCTCACTTTTTTTCTCTTCACGCCGCGTGCAGACTCGTGGTAGTTTGACAGCGGCAGCGGCTAAAAATGAAACTTTGAGAAATTTGCATGTACGTAGGATTAAAAATAAATAAAAATACAAAAACGAGCATATTTGACTGTAGTTTAGCATAAAATAAATAAGTCCCGGTTTAGTCCTTTTTCAGTCCTGGTTTAGACCTGGTTCAGTCCTGATTCAGTCCTGCTTTAGACGTGCTTTAGTCCTGCTTGCAACAAAACAATCTGAAGAGCCACTTGGGAGCCAAAAGAACCAGCAGCTTTTAGTGAGCCGAGCCAAAAGAGCCGGTTCTCTAAAAAGAACTGGAATCCCAGCTCTTCATTAAGAGATGGAGTCCCATGTTTGCTCTTTTATTCCAACAAGTTTAG
>NW_026571175.1:38630057-38632557 GCF_026225935.1 Boleophthalmus pectinirostris | reverse complement strand
ATGTGGCTCCTCTGACCTCTGACCTGAAGCGTTTCCTGGATCTGTGTTTGTTTCATTCACAAACAGGAAGTGCTCCACTGTGTTTTTAAACTCCACACACCTTCACGTGGTCTGGGTCTGGTCCGGGTCTGGTCTGGTCCTGGTCTGGTCCGGGTCTGGTCCGGGTCTGGTCTGGTCTGGGTCTGGTCTGGTCTGGGTCTGGTCCGGGTCTGGTCCGGGTCTGGTCTGGGTCTGGTCCGGGTCTGGTCCGGGTCTGGTCCGGGTCTGGGTCTGGTCTGGTCTGGGTCTGGTCTGGTCCGGGTCTGGTCCGGGTCTGGTCCGGGTCTGGTCTGGTCTGGGTCTGGTCCGGGTCTGGTCCGGGTCTGGTCCGGGTCTGGGTCTGGTCTGGTCTGGGTCTGGTCTGGTCGGGTCGGGTCTGGTCGGGTCCGGGTCTGGTCCGGGTCTGGTCTGGTCTGGTCCGGGTCTGGTCCGGGTCTGGTCTGGTCCGGGGATGGTCTGGTCTGGTCTGGTCCGGGTCTGGTCCGGGTCTGGGTCTGGTCTGGTCTGGGTCTGGTCTGGTCCGGGTCTGGTCCGGGTCTGGACCGGGTCTGGTCTGGTCCGGGTCTGGTCTGGTCCGGGTCTGGTCCGAGTCTGGTCTGGTCCGGGTCTGGTCTGGTCCGGGTCTGGTCCGGGTCTGGTCCGGGTCTGGTCCGGGTCTGGTCCTGGTCGGGTCCGGTCTGGTCCGGGTCTGGTCTGGTCCGGGTCTGGTCCGGGTCCGGGTCTGGTCCGGGTCTGGGTCTGGTCCGGGTCCGGGTCTGGTCCGGGTCTGGTCCGGGTCTGGTCCGGGTCTGGTCCGGGTCCGGGTCCGGGTCCGGGTCTGGTCGGGTCGGGTCTGGTCCGGGTCTGGTCCGGGTCTGGTCCGGGTCTGGTCTGGTCCGGGTCTGGTCCGGGTCCGGGTCTGGTCCGGGTCTGGTCTGGGTCTGGTCCGGGTCTGGTCCCGTTCGACCCGCTCTGGCCCGGTTAAGTCAGGGGGCGGAGTCATGAACATTTGATGACGTCACTTTTGTTGTGATGATAAACAGCTGACAGAGGCACGTGACCGCGGTCAGCTGACTTCCATCCGGGTCACGTGAGCTTGTTGCGGCGGTGATGGCGGAGAGCGGAGTGCGCGCGCTGCTGCTCTGCGTCCTCGCGCCCTGCGTCCTGACGCGCGCGCCCAGAACCGAGTCCGAACCGAACCACCGGAACGTGAGTGACCCGCGCACGAGGACACCGGGTTCAGACCCGGTTTAGTCCTGGTTTAGTCCTGGACTGGACCTGGTCTAGACCTGTTTTTGGTCCTGTTTAGACCGGATTCACTACTGGTTCAGTCCTGGTTTAGTTCTGGTTTAGTCCTGGTTTAGTCCTGGTTCAGTTCTGGTTTAGTCCTGGTTTAGTCCTGGTTCAGTCCTGGTTCAGTCCTGGTTTAGTCCTGGTTTAGTCCTGGTTCAGTTCTGGTTCAGTCCTGGTTTAGTCCTGGTTTAGTCCTGGTTTAGTCCTGGTTCAGTCCTGGTTCAGTCCTGGTTCAGTCCTGGTTTAGTCCTGGTTCAGTCCTGGTTTAGTCCTGGTTCAGTCCTGGTCTAGACCTGTTTTTGGTCCTGTTTAGACCGGATTCACTACTGGTTCAGACCCGGTTTAGTCCTGGTTTAGTCCTGGACTGGACCTGGTCTAGACCTGTTTTTGGTCCTGTTTAGACCGGATTCACTACTGGTTCAGTCCTGGTTTAGTTCTGGTTTAGTCCTGGTTTAGTCCTGGTTCAGTTCTGGTTTAGTCCTGGTTTAGTCCTGGTTCAGTCCTGGTTCAGTCCTGGTTTAGTCCTGGTTTAGTCCTGGTTCAGTTCTGGTTTCAGTCCTGGTTTAGTCCTGGTTTAGTCCTGGTTTAGTCCTGGTTTAGTCCTGGTTTAGTCCTGGTTTCAGTCCTGGTTTAGTCCTGGTTTAGACCTGGTTTAGTCCTGGTTTAGACCTGGTTTAGACCAGGTTTAGTCCTGGTTTAGTCCTGGTTTAGTCCTGGTTTAGTCCTGGTTTAGACCTGGTTTAGTTCTTCTCTGGATTCTCGTGTTTGTTCAGTTTCAGTTTCAGACTTTGTCCCACGAGTCTCGAATATTTCAAACTCAGACTTTAGACCAGAACTAAACCAGATCTGAACCAGATCTGAACCAGGTCTAAACCAGGACTAAACCAGGACTAAACCAGGACTAAACCAGGTCTAAACCAGGACTAAACCAGGACTAAACCAGGACTAAACCAGGTCTAAACCAGGACTAAACCAGGTCTAAACCAGGACTAAACCAGGACTAAACCAGGACTAAACCAGGTCTAAACCAGGTCTAAACCAGGTCTGAACCAGGTCTGAACCAGGTCTGTGTTGTTCTTCAGGTGTCCATCAGTCTGAACCCTGGTTTTCCTGTGTCGCCTCCTGGTGGAGATTTGTTGTACGTTCGTTCTGTTGGACCCAGTGATTCTCTGCACTTCCTGTTCTGCAG
>NW_026571175.1:38617557-38625057 GCF_026225935.1 Boleophthalmus pectinirostris | reverse complement strand
TCAGGTTTTCTGGACGTCGTTTGATTTCGACGTTTCTACATTTTTAATAAAATCCAAAGTTCAGTGTAAAAATGTTTTAATATGTGAATAAAAAGAATTTTGTACATGTGACGTGTCTGTGTGATCTGTGACGTGTGATCTGTGACGTGTGATCTGTGACGTGTGATCTGTGACGTGTGATCTGTGACGTGTGATTTGTGACGTGTGTGTGATCAGTGTCGTGTGTGATCAGGTCACTGAGACACAGAGACACACACACACACTGAGGACCTTCATATGTCCGTCTGTGTGTGTGTGTGTCTGTGTGTGTGTGTGTGTGTGTCTGTGTGTGTGTGTGTGTGTGTGTGTGTGTGTGTGTGTCTGTGTGTGTGTGTGTGTGTGTGTGTGTGTGTGTGTCTGTGTGTGTGTGTGTGTGTGTGTGTGTCTGTGTGTGTCTGTGTGTGTGTGTGTGTTGGTCTGGACTGTCCAGGGTTCATTGATTTTTTACTCACTTTTCAAGGGACCTGTCACACGGGGAGGGACCTGTCACACGGGGAGGGACCTGTCACACGGGGAGGGACCTGTCACACGGGGAGGACCTGTCACACGGGGAGGGACCTGTCACACGGGGAGGACCTGTCACACGGGGGACCTGTCACACGGGGAGGGACCTGTCACACGGGGAGGACCTGTCACACGGGGACGGGGAGGACCTGTCACACGGGGAGGACCTGTCACACGGGGGAGGGGAGGGACCTGTCACACACGGGGAGGACCTGTCACACGGGGGACCTGACGGGGAGGACCTGTCACACGGGGAGGGACCTGTCACACGGGGAGGGACCTGTCACACGGGGAGGTTGTGTGTCTTTTGTTTGATTTGTGGTTTTGAGGCGTGTGTCTCGATGAACTTGTTGGTTTGGTTGGTGATCGTCGTGTGGACCAGATCATGGTGAGAAAATACTGCTTTTACTGGACCAGAACTGGACCAGAACTGGACCAGAACTGGACCAGACCAATCAGATCAGTGTCGTGTGTGTGATCAGTGTCGTGTGTGATCAGGTCACTGAGACACAGAGACACACACACACACTGAGGACCTTCATATGTCATATGTGTGTGTGTGTGTGTGTCTGTGTGTGTGTGTGTGTGTCTGTGTGTGTCTGTGTGTGTGTGTGTCTGTGTGTGTGTGTGTGTGTGTGTGTGTGTGTCTGTGTGTGTGTGTGTGTGTGTCTGTGTGTGTGTGTGTCTGTGTGTGTGTCTGTGTGTGTGTGTCTGTGTGTGTGTGTGTGTGTGTGTGTGTCTGTGTGTGTGTGTGTGTGTCTGTGTGTGTGTGTGTGTGTCTGTGTGTGTGTGTGTGTGTGTGTGTGTGTGTGTGTGTGTGTCTGTGTGTGTGTGTGTGTGTCTGTGTGTGTGTGTGTGTGTGTGTGTGTGTGTGTGTGTGTGTGTGTGTGTGTCTGTGTGTGTGTGTGTGTGTGTCTGTGTGTGTGTGTGTGTCTGTGTGTGTGTGTGTGTGTGTGTGTGTGTGTGTGTGTGTCTGTGTGTGTGTGTGTGTGTGTGTGTGTGTGTGTGTGTCTGTGTGTGTGTGTGTGTGTGTGTGTGTGTGTGTCTGTGTGTGTGTGTGTGTGTGTGTGTGTGTCTGTGTGTGTGTGTGTGTGTGTGTGTGTCTGTGTGTGTGTGTGTGTGTCTGTGTGTGTCTGTGTGTGTGTGTGTCTGTGTGTGTGTGTGTGTGTGTGTGTGTGTGTCTGTGTGTGTGTGTGTGTGTGTGTGTGTGTGTGTCTGTGTGTGTGTGTGTGTGTGTGTGTGTGTGTGTGTGTGTGTCTGTGTGTGTGTGTGTGTGTGTGTGTGTGTGTGTGTGTGTCTGTGTGTGTGTGTGTCTGTGTGTGTGTGTGTGTGTGTGTGTGTGTCTGTGTGTGTGTGTGTCTGTGTGTGTGTGTGTGTCTGTGTGTGTGTGTGTGTCTGTGTGTGTGTGTCTGTGTGTGTGTGTGTGTCTGTGTGTGTGTGTGTGTGTGTGTGTGTGTCTGTGTGTGTGTGTGTGTGTGTGTGTCTGTGTGTGTGTGTGTGTGTGTGTGTGTGTGTCTGTGTGTGTGTGTGTGTGTCTGTGTGTGTGTGTGTGTGTGTGTGTGTGTGTCTGTGTGTGTGTGTGTGTCTGTGTGTGTGTGTGTGTGTGTGTGTGTGTCTGTGTCTGTGTGTGTGTCTGTGTGTTGTGTCTGTGTGTGTGTGTCTGTGTGTGTGTGTGTGTGTCTGTGTGTGTGTGTGTGTGTCTGTGTGTGTGTGTGTCTGTGTGTGTGTGTGTGTGTCTGTGTGTGTGTGTGTGTGTGTGTGTGTGTGTGTGTGTGTGTGTGTGTGTCTGTGTGTGTGTGTGTGTGTGTGTGTGTCTGTGTGTGTGTGTGTGTGTGTGTGTGTGTGTGTGTGTGTGTGTGTGTCTGTGTGTGTGTGTGTGTGTGTGTGTGTGTGTGTGTGTGTGTCTGTGTGTGTGTGTGTGTGTGTCGTGTGTGTGTGTGTGTGTCTGTGTGTGTGTGTGTGTCTGTGTGTGTGTGTGTGTCTGTGTGTGTGTGTGTGTGTGTGTGTGTGTGTGTGTCTGTGTGTGTGTGTGTCGTGTGTGTGTGTGTGTGTGTGTGTTGGTCTGGACTGTCCAGGGTTCATTGATTTTTTACTCATTTTAAATAAGGGACCTGTCACACGGGGAGGGACCTGTCACACGGGGAGGGACCTGTCACACGGGGAGGACCTGTCACATGGGGAGGACCTGTCACACGGGGAGGACCTGTCACACGGGGAGGGACCTGTTGTCACACGGGGAGGGACCTGTCACACGGGGAGGACCTGTCACACACGGGGAGGGACCTGTCACACGGGGAGGACCTGTCACACGGGGAGACCTGTCACACGGGGAGGACCTGTGTCACACGGGGAGGGACCTGTCACACGGGGGGACCTGTCACACGGGGAGGACCTGTCACACGGGGAGGGACCTGTCACACGGGAGGGACCTGTCACACGGGGAGGACCTGTCACACGGGGAGGGACACGGACCTGTCACACGGGAGGACCTGTCACACGGGGAGGACCTGTCACACGGGGAGGACCTGTCACACGGGGAGGGACCTGTCACACGGGGAGGACCTGTCACACGGGGAGGACCTGTCACACGGGGAGGACCTGTCACACGGGGAGGACCTGTCACACGGGGAGGGACCTGTCACACGGGGAGGACCTGTCACACGGGGAGGACCTGTCACACGGGGAGGGACCTGTCACACGGGGAGGACCTGTCACACGGGGAGGACCTGTCACACGGGGAGGGACCTGTCACACGGGGAGGACCTGTCACACGGGGAGGGACCTGTCACACGGGGAGGACCTGTCACACGGGGGGGACCTGTCACACGGGGAGGTTGTGTGTCTTTTGTTTGATTTGTGGTTTTGAGGCGTGTGTCTCGATGAACTTGTTGGTTTGGTTGGTGATCGTCGTGTGGACCAGATCATGGTGAGAAAATACTGCTTTTACTGGACCAGAACTGGACCAGAACTGGACCAGAACTGGACCAGAACTGGACCAGAACTGGACAAGACCAAGCCCAAATGTAAAAAAAAAGTCCAGAGTTGGTCTAGATTAGAACTGGAGCAGAAGTAGACCAGGACTAAACCAGGACTGGACCAGGCCCTGTTACAGCTGCTGTTGTTTTTCAGAATAATACAAATGAGGAGGGGTTTGATCCTGGAGCAGGAGGAACAGAAGGAGGAGCAGGAGGAGCAGGAGGAGCAGGAGGAGGAGCAGGAGGAGCAGGAGGAGGAGCAGGAGCAGCAGGAGGAGCAGGAGGAGCAGGAGGGAGCAGGAGCGGCAGGAGCAGCAGGAGGAGGAGCATGGTGGGCTGCTGGGGTCGGTTTGGCAGCGTCAGCTACACTGGGATTCCTGTGTGAGTGTCAACTGTTCTAGAATAAAGCACTTGAAGGTTGATTCATGCTCTAAACCTTCTGTGGACTAGAGGAGGTTCTGTTGTGGTTCTGTTGTGGTTCTGTAGATTAGAGGAGGTTCTGTCAGTATTTTGACTTTGTTGATTGATGACATTTTGAGTTTAAGTTCACAAATGTTAAAATCGTCTCAAACTCTTCCAGTTCAGACGCAGCAGTTCCTCCAGAGTTTGTTCTACCTGCAGTGTTTCTGTTTCAGGGTGGAACAGGAAACGTGCCGCAGAAAACCAAGAGATGAAGATTCAGATCAGCAGAGCCCAGAGGAACATCACATACATGCGGAATATTGATTTATTTGATACTGCTTCCACTTCGTTAAGTCTATCTGAAAAGGAAAAAGAAAAGGCACAGAAAGATGTTTTTAATAACAGATTAGTTGCATTGGCTTTGAGAGAGTTGGATGAGCTGGAGGATCTTCTGGTGCAGCGACAGCACCTTTACTGCAGCTACTTCAAGGATAAATCCAAAATACCAGAGCTGGAGGAGAAGATGAAACCACTGTATACGTCTGAGGAGATGAGGCAGGACTTTGAGAAGGTTCTGGAGGAGGACCGTGCGTGTGGATTCTGTCTGAAGTACCTGTGGACCGGAGACAAGAGGAGGAACGGGAAGCAGATGTGGAACATTCTGGAGAAGTGGAGGAATAAATTAAAAGAATCACATAAGGAAGAGGGATTTGAAAATGTCAGTAAATATGCTGTTCTATATGTTTAAACCTTCTGAGTTGGTTTTGATTGATTGTTTTTTTTTTACAGTTGCTTGATTATGACTTATTTGCCGAGATAAACAAAACAGACCAGAGAAAAGCCAAAGCAGCAGGCTCCACCTGAGCTCCTGCCCACAGTGAGGCGGTTTCCAGAGCCTGTCCCTGTCAGGGACCTGTCCCTGCCGGCGGCCTGTCCCTGCCGGCGGCCTGTCCCTGCCGGCGGCCTGTCCCTGCCGGCGGCCTGTCCCTGCCGGCGGTGTGTTTTCCTGTTGATGGAGCGTTACTAAATAAAGATTTGAACATAAAAACTCTTCATGTTGTTATGTTTGTGCTGAACCTGCTGAAGTCGTTGGATACTGGACATTTGTACAGAAGCCGAGAGGGTCACAACAAACGCAAACGCCGCAACAAATACAAATGCAAAAACACAACAAAAAGCCACAACAGAAATGACTGCAGGACTCTATTTTAATGAAAAAGCCACAACACAAATGCAAAAGCCACAACACATTAAAAAGCCACAACACATTAAAAAGCCACAACAGAAGTGACCGCGGGACTCTATTTTCCGACAGACCGATCAAGCGGCAAGTGAAGAAGAAGAACTACAGTGTGAAAAGTAAAGGAACGGAGAAGTTGGAAACGTAAGTGAAAGTAATTTATTGTTTTATCATTATTCATTTCACGTTGTAGTTCTTCTTCTTCACTTGCTGCTTGATCGGTCCGACGGAAAATAGAGTCCCACGGTCACTTCCATTGTGGCTTTTTAATGTGTTGTGGCTTTTTAATGTGTTATGGCTTCTTGTCGTGTTGTGGCTTTTTGTCGTGTTGTCGCATTTGTATTTGTTGCGGCGTTTGCGTTTGTTGTGACCCTCTCGTCTTCTGTATTTGAGTCACTGACAAACTAAACTAATATAATTCTGAGTCAATAACAGCTTTTGTCTGAGATCGTGGACTGGAGTCTGAGGGGGCGGGGCGTGAGGCTCGGGGGGCGGGGTTTGTGTTTTGGGGGCGGGGCGTGAGGCTCAGGGGGGCGGGGTCTGTGCTGCAGCTGTTCTGTTGTTCTGACTCTGAGCTAACGGCTAACGGCTAACGACCCGCAGACGTCGGAGCTCGGAGCGCCGGAGCTGCGTCTGAAAACCCGCGGCTCCGCTCCACACACGGGCCCGGGACTGTGAGCCCTCCCCCGGGACTCTCTCCGGGGCTGTTCGGCCTCGGGACTCCGGGTTTAGACCTCAGTCCTGCGGCTTTGGTCCGAGCAGCAGAGCGTTAGCATCGGGCTAGCAGCGTTAGCATGTCGTTAGCATGTCGTTAGCTTGTCGTTAGCGTCTTTATTGTTTTGATTCGAGTTTGTTTTGGAGTTTCAGCGCGTTTCGCTTTTACGCGCTTCGGTCCTGGAGATAAACGTGTCCGGGCTTCAGCTGCGGCGGATTCTGTTGTTGTTTATTTGTTTTTTTGTCTTTAAAACTAAAATAGTATTTATTTTCACAATAAGCTAAGCTAACGTTAGCGCTGTCCGGGTTCATCAGACTCTGGGAGTTTGTCCCTGAGTCCAGCCTCGGTCTGGGCTTTGGCTTTTGGTCTGGTCTTGGTCCTGGTCTTTGGTCTTGGTCCTGGTCTTTGGTCTTGGTCCTGGTTTACTTCAGTCTCTTGAGCTTCAGGTGACAGGAGTTGGAGTTTGTTGCTCAGGTTCTTCATTTGTTCTCAGACTCTGTGTTTAATGTTTAATGTTTGTTGTGTTTATCAGCGCGTTTCTACAAAACTTATTTATTGAATTTATTTATTTATTGAATATTGAGTGAATTTAGTGTCGAGTTTATTTCATTGAGCTGCACATTCAGCTTTAGTGCTTCACTGGGATTATGTGTTATTACTGAACCCGGTACAGAACCCACAGGCCCGTTAGTCCCGGTACAGAACCCACAGGCCCGTTAGTCCCGGCACAGAACCCACAGGCCCGTTAGTCCCGGTACAGAGCCGGTTCAGATCCGTCTCTTGTCGTGTTCTGGAGGATCTTTCCCGGTGTCCTGATGTTCTGGTCCTTCTCTGTCTGATGCCTCTGGACTCTCCTCCTCCTCTTCATCACTGAACCATGTCTGTGACGACAGGGCTTCACCTGACGCTCCACCTGCTCCTGCTCCTCCCAGGTGAGACACACACCTGACCTCTGACCTGAGCCTAAACGCCCCTGAGGACGTGAGTGATGGAAGAAGTTGAGGTTTAACTCGGAGCTGTTCTCCTCAGATGTTCCTCATGTTCTAGTGGTTTGTTGTGGTTTTATCTGGAGTGTTTCATCTTTGGTTCATGTTGGAAGAATCTTTAATCTCTTAGTTTCCACACTCAGGTCACGTCCTCGTCACACTCAGGTCACGTCCTCGTCACACTCAGGTCACGTCCTCGTCACACTCACGTCACGTCCTCGTCACACTCAGGTCACGTCCTCGTCACACTCGCGTCCGTCACGTCCACAGTGTTGCTCCTGTTTCTGTTTGAAGTCGTTTCACATGTGTGTTTCACGTGTGTGTTTCAGGTGCCGCTGCGTCTCCGAGAGACGAGAACGTTTATGTGTCTGGGATCACCAACGGTCAGTCTGCACACGTCACTCACAACTCCTGCTCTAGTCCCCGCTCTAGCCCCCCGCTCTAGCCCCCCGCTCTCGTCCCCCGCTCTAGTCCCCCGCTCTAGTCCGGCTCTAGTCCCCCGCTCTAGCCCCCCGCTCTAGTCCGGCTCTAGTCCCCCGCTCTAGCCCCCCGCTCTAGTCCGGCTCTAGTCCCGGTCTAACCGTGTCCTCTGTGTCCTCTGTGTCCTCTCTGTGTGGTCAGGCTGCAGTGAGACGGTGC
>NW_026571175.1:38585057-38610057 GCF_026225935.1 Boleophthalmus pectinirostris | reverse complement strand
CCAGAGTGATCACGGCGGCGGTGATCGGGTCGCTCATCTGCGGCCTCCTGCTCGTCATCGCCCTCGGCTGCACCTGCAAACTCTACTCACTACGAATGTTCGAACGCAGGTGTGTGTGTGTTTATTGTGTGTGTCTGTGTGTGTGTGTTGGTGTGTGTGTCTGTGTGTGTGTATTGTGTGTGTATTGTGTGTGTGTATTGTGTGTGTATTGTGTGTGTCTGTGTGTGTGTGTTGTGTGTGTGTATTGTGTGTGTATTGTGTGTGTCTGTGTGTGTGTGTTGTGTGTGTGTCTGTGTGTGTGTTGTGTGTGTGTGTGTGTATTGTGTGTGTATTGTGGTGTGTCTGTGTGTGTGTGTGTGTGTGTGTGTGTTTGTGTGTGTGTCTGTGTGTGTGTGTGTGTGTGTCTGTGTGTGTGTATTGTGTGTGTATTGTGTGTGTCTGTGTGTGTGTGTTGGTGTGTGTGTCTGTGTGTGTGTATTGTGTGTGTGTATTGTGTGTGTGTGTCTGTCAGATTGTGGGAGGAGTTACAGTTGTCGTGCTCTTCTCTGATTGGCTGCAGGTCGTTCGAGACTCAGTTGTCCCGCGTGGAGGCGGAGCTTCTGAGGAGAGAGGCTCCGCCCTCTTACGGTCAGCTGATCGCCCAGGGTCTGATCCCCCCCGTCGAGGACTTCCCCGTCTGCTCCGGGAACCAGGTCTGGACCAGGACCAGACCCAGGACCCAGACCCAGGACCTAGACCCAGGACCTAGACCCCGGACCTAGACCCAAGACCTACACCCTAGACCGAGGACCAGACCCAAGACCTAGACCCAAGACCTAGACCCAAGACCTAGACCCAAGACCTACACCCTAGACCGAGGACCAGACCCAAGACCTAGACCCAAGACCTAGACCCAAGACCTAGACCCAAGACCTAGACCCAAGACCTACACCCTAAACCGAGGAGACCAGACCCAAGACCTAGACCCAAGACCTAGACCCAAGACCTAGACCCAAGACCTAGACCGAGGACCAGACCCGAGACCCAGACCCAGGACCAGACCCAGGACCAGACCCAGGACCAGACCCAAAACCTAGACCCAGGACCAGACCCAGGACCAGGAGTTTCCTCTGTAGTGTTGGTCTAACATGTGCAGTATTGGTATTGCGTAGTAGTAGTAGTAGTAGTAGTATTTGCTGCTGTAGTAGTAGTAGTAGTATTTGCTGCTCTAGTAGTAGTAGTAGTATTTGCTGCTCTAGTAGTAGTAGTAGTATTTGCTGCTGTAGTAGTAGTAGTAGTATTTGCTGCTGTAGTAGTAGTAGTAGTATTTGCTGCTCTAGTAGTAGTAGTAGTATTTGCTGCTGTAGTAGTAGTAGTAGTATTTGCTGCTGTAGTAGTAGTAGTAGTATTTGCTGCTGTAGTAGTAGTAGTCGTAGTATTTGCTGCTGTAGTAGTAGAAGTAGTATTTGCTGCTGTAGTAGTAGTAGTAGTATTTGCTGCTGTAGTAGTAGTAGTAGTATTTGCTGCTGTAGTAGTAGTATTTGCTGCTGTAGTAGTAGTAGTCGTAGTATTTGCTGCTGTAGTAGTAGAAGTATTTGCTGCTGTAGTAGTAGTAGTAGTAGTAGTATTTGCTGTAGTAGTAGTAGTATTTGCTGTAGTAGTAGTAGTAGTATTTGCTGTAGTAGTAGTATTTGCTGCTGTAGTAGTAGTAGTAGTAGTAGTGATGCATGTACTTGTACTTTCAGGCGTCGGTCCTGGAGAACCTGCGTCTGGCCGTCCGTTCTCAGCTCGGGTTCCCGTCTCTTCGTTTTTCTCGCCGTTCTTCGTGGGGTCGCTGGTTTTCGTCGCGGCGCCGCTCGTCGGTGGCGCTCGTGTCGTCGGAGCTGGAGGCGGGGCGTCTCCACGGCGACGGCTCTGAGGGGGCAGAGCCTCTGCTGCAGGAGGCGGAGCCGGAGGGGGCGGTGGGCGGAGCCACGCAGAAGGTTCCCGTGGAAACGACGACGTCATCATCTGCGCAGACGCCAACATCAGCGCCAACGCAGCGCCTCAGCTGGGTACGAACCGACCAATCACAGTCGCCCGTGTACAGACCGACCAATCACAGCCGCCCGTGTACAGATGTTGTGTGTTTGTGTTTCAGACTCTAGACTCTGGTTCTGTTTCGGCCGCGGCTCTTCAGCGTCTCGCCTCAAACCTGCAGCGGCTCCTGAACCCCGACCGTCACCGCGGCAACACGGACCCCTCCCCCCCCTGCCCCCCCTCCTCCTCCTCGTCACCGCGGAGACGGGCCGGAGCGTCGCCGCGGAGACGCCGCAGAGACGCAGCATCAGCGCGTCAACGGAACCTGCCCCCGCTGCGGCAAAGTCCACACGGGAGCCCCAGAAACCTGCTCCCGACCTGGACCGGACCAGGACCAGAACCAGAACCAGGACCCGGACCTGAGCCCGGACCTGAGCCCGGACCTGAGACTGAACCAGGACCAGAGCCGAGAGAGCAGCGACGATGAACTTCTCCTGCTCTAGAACCACAACACAGAACCACAACACAGAACCACAACACAGAACCACAACATAGAACCACAACACAGAACATAGAACCACAACACAGAACCGACCCGACGAGGACACAGACGTACAGACACATGTCCAACTGTCCAACTGTCCCTCTGCTCCTCCTCTTCTTCTTCTTCTTCCTCTTCTTCTTCTTCTTCTTCTTCTTTGTTGTCGTCTGCTCCTCGTCAGGTTAAATCTTCTTGTGATGTCACTGCGCTCCACCTGAATCGGCCAATCAGATCAGAGTACGAAGAACTGTCCAATAGCGGTACGAGGCCTGGATCATGTGACTGAACACGCCACGTTTTGGAAGCACAACCTCGTCACGACGCCGGACCTCAGGTCGTGGCGGCCTGGGGCGGGGACCTGGGGCGGCGGCGTGGGGCGGCGGCGTGGGGCGGGGACCTGGGGCGTGGGCCTGGGGGCGGCGGCGCCGGGGGCGACTCTGGTTTTAGTGTGACAGGTTTTTATGATTTTGAGCTGATGATAAAATGTGTAAAAATATAAATTATAAACAAGAAGCAGATGAAGAAAAGTTTAAAAACCTGCTCCACACGCTGATGTCACACATGTGACATCACGCGGATGATGTCATGAGGATGATGTCATGAGGATGATGTCAGGAGGATGATGTCAGGAGGATGATGTCATGAGGATGACATCATCCTCCTGACGTCACACTGGGAGAATTCTGTCCAAAAGTCCAGTGTAATTTACACAAGAAACACCAGAAAATTAACAGTTTTTAGGTTTCAAATGTTAAACAAATGTTCCAGTTTGAGTAGAATTTTCCCTCCTGAGTTTCTGTCTAAACCTGAGGCTCCGGCGCCGCTGCTGGAAGCTCAAGATGAAGATGAAGTTGAAGGTCGTTGTTTCTGCAGGTCACTTTTAAACCCAGATGTTTCACATTCCAAAGTCCAAAAACTCTGGACCCTGGACTAAACCGGGTCTGGACCTTGGACTAAACCGGGTCTGGACCCTGGACTAAACCGGGTCTGGACCTTGGACTAAACCGGGTCTGGACCCTGGACTAAACCGGGTCTGGACCTTGGACTAAACCGGGTCTGGACCCTGGACTAAACCGGGTCTGGACCTGCAGCTGCTCCTGATCCTGGACTGAAGTATTTATTGAGATTGTTTGTTGTTTCCTGTAGTTTTGTTGTTTTTTTTTGCATGATTCTTGATTCTTGATTCTCGGTCGGTGAATTTTCCTTTGAGTCTGACACTAAAATATTAAAATATTAAAATATTTCCTCTGTTGCCTCCAAGTCTTTTTAAAAATGACACAAAAATGATCACATGACCCGTCTGGACCACAGCGCCACCTGCAGGACCACAGCAGGACCACGGCAGGACCACGGCAGGACCACGGCAGGACCACAGGACCGTAACATTACCATTAAAAATAAAAAAACTTTTAAATATTCACTATAAAGATTTTCAAACTGTCAAAATTCAGAGTAAAATTCACAGTGAAAAAAATATGCATCAAAATCCAAGAAGCTGAAGCGTCGAGTCTGAGTCTGGTCGGACTCGGTCAGTTTGGTTAAAATTTCAGAAACTAAAATTCAGAATTAAAATAATTCAGTTTAAAAATTCAAAGTGAGAAATTCAACCGAGTTTAAAATGAAAAATCTGATGGAACAAAAGATTTTCTTCTGTCGAGGTCAGAGGTCAAAGTGAAGCTGACAGAGCCCAGACCCAAACCCGGACCTGGACCCGGACCCGGACTCAGACCCAAACCCGGACCAAGACCCGGACCCGGACTCAGACCCGGACCCGGACCAAGACCCGGACCTAGACTCAGACCCAAACCTGGACCAAGACCCGGACCCGGACTCAGACCCAAACCCGGACCAAGACCCGGACCTAGACTCAGACCCAAACCCGGACCCGGACTCAGACCCAAACCCGGACCAAGACCCGGACCCGGACTCAGACCCAAACCCGGACCAAGACCCGGACCTAGACTCAGACCCAAACCCGGACTCAGACCCAAACCCGGACCAAGACCCGGACCTGGACTCAGACCCAAACCTGGACCAAGACCCGGACTCAGACCCAAACCCGGACCAAGACCCGGACTCAGACCCGGACTCAGACCCAAACCCGGACCAAGACCCGGACCTGGACTCAGACCCAAACCCGGACCAAGACCCGGACCCGACTCAGACCCAAACCCGGACCAAGACCCGGACCCGGACTCAGACCCAAACCCGGACCAAGACCCGGACCCGGACTCAGACCCAAACCCGGACCAAGACCCGGACTCAGACCCCAAACCCGGACCAAGACCCGGACCTGGACTCAGACCCAAACCCGGACCAAGACCCGGACCGGACTCAGACCCAAACCCGGACCAAGACCCGACCTGGACCCGGACTCAGACCCAAACCCGGACCAAGACCCGGACTCAGACCCAAACCCGACCAAGACCCGGACCCGGACTCAGACCCAAACCCGGACCCCAGACCCAACCCGGACCAAGACCCGACCTGACCCGGACTCAGACCCCAAACCCGGACCGGACTCAGACCCAAACCCGGACCAAGACCCGGACCCAAGACCCTGACCAAGACCCGGACTCAGACCCAAACCCGGACCAAGACCCGGACTCAGACCCAAACCCGGACCAAGACCCGGACCTGGACTCAGACCCAAACCCGGACCAAGACCCGGACCCGGACTCAGACCCAAACCCGGACCAAGACCCAGACCTGGACCCGGACTCAGACCCAAACCCGGACCAAGACCCGGACTCAGACCCAAACCCGGACCAAGACCCGGACCCGGACTCAGACCCAAACCCGGACCTGGACTCAGACCCAAACCCGGACCAAGACCCGGACCTGCACCCGGACTCAGACCCAAACCCGGACCCGGACTCAGACCCAACGCTCCATCCGCACCTGCCCAGGGTCAGAGGTCAGAGGTCAGAGGTGCAGTTCCAGCTCCGCCGCTGCAGGAGGCGCCACCGACACCGACACGTCCAGACTCACGCGCACCGGAACAAGGAGTTTAGCGCGAGACTCCGGTTTGGTCCCGGTTTGGTCCTGGTCCTGGTCTTGGCTCAGATGTGGTCCTCCGCGGGTCTGGAGCGGCTCAGAGGTTCGGTTCGGGCTCGGCTCCGGGCGGTTCTGGAGCGGGACGGTTCACCGCTGGACCAACGTCTGGACTCAGCGACCCGAGACCTGATGGACCTGATCCACACACAGACTCCAGGTCAGACCCGATGTGGACCAGGAGTCCACTTAGACCTGCTCTAGTCCTGGTTTAGTCCTGGTTTAGTTCTGGTCTAGTCCTGGTTTAGACCTGGTTTAGTTCTGGTTTAGTTCTGGTCTAGTCCTGGTTTAGTTCTGGTCTAGTCCTGGTCTAGTCCTGGTTTAGTCCTGGTTTAGTTCTGGTTTAGTTCTGGTCTAGTCCTGGTTTAGACCTGGTTTAGTTCTGGTCTAGTCCTGGTTTAGACCTGGTTTAGTTCTGGTTTAGTTCTGGTCTAGTCCTGGTTTAGACCTGGTCTAGTCCTGGTTTAGACCTGGTTTAGTCCTGGTTTAGTTCTGGTCTAGTCCTGGTCTAGTCCTGGTCTAGTCCTGGTTTAGTCCTGGTTTAGTCCTGGTTTAGTTCTGGTCTAGTCCTGGTTTAGACCTGGTTTAGTTCTGGTCTAGTCCTGGTTTAGTCCTGGTTTAGTTCTGGTCTAGTCCTGGTCTAGTCCTGGTTTAGTTCTGGTTTAGTTCTGGTCTAGTCCTGGTTTAGACCTGGTTTAGTTCTGGTCTAGTCCTGGTTTAGTTCTGGTTTAGTTCTGGTCTAGTCCTGGTTTAGACCTGGTTTAGTTCTGGTTTAGTTCTGGTCTAGTCCTGGTTTAGTTCTGGTTTAGTTCTGGTCTAGTCCTGGTTTAGTCCTGGTTTAGTTCTGGTCTAGTCCTGGTTTAGACCTGGTTTAGTTCTGGTCTAGTCCTGGTTTAGTCCTGGTTTAGTTCTGGTCTAGTCCTGGTTTAGACCTGGTTTAGTTCTGGTCTAGTCCTGGTTTAGTTCTGGTTTAGTTCTGGTCTAGTCCTGGTTTAGACCTGGTTTAGTTCTGGTTTAGTTCTGGTCTAGTCCTGGTTTAGTTCTGGTTTAGTTCTTTAGTTCTGGTTTAGTTCTGGTTTAGACCTGGTTTAGTTCTGGTTTAGTTCTGGTCTAGTCCTGGTTTAGTTCTGGTTTAGTTCTGGTCTAGTCCTGGTTTAGACCTGGTTTAGTCCTGGTTTGGTTCATGTGTTTGTTTGTTTTTCGTCAGTTTCAGTTGTGAGTTTGAAGCAGGAACGTGTGTGTCAGGTCCCTCCCCCAGTGTGTGTCAGGTCCCTCCCCCCGTGTGTGTCAGGTCCCTCCCCCCGTGTGTGTCAGGTCCCTCCCCGTGTGTGTCAGGTCCTCCCCCCGTGTGTGTCAGGTCCCTCCCCCCGTGTGTGTCAGGTCCTCCCCCGTGTGTGTCAGGTCCCTCCCCCCGTGTGTGTCAGGTCCCTCCCCCGTGTGTGTCAGGTCCCTCCCCCGTGTGTGTCAGGTCCCTCCCCCCAGTGTGTGTCAGTCCCTCCCCCGTGTGTGTCAGGTCCCTCCCCGTGTGTGTCAGGTCCCTCCCCCCGTGTGTGTCAGGTCCCTCCCCCGTGTGTGTCAGGTCCCTCCCCGTGTGTGTCAGGTCCTCCCCCAGTGTGTGTCAGGTCCCCCAGTGTGTGTCAGGTCCCTCTCCCCGTGTGTGTCAGGTCCCTCCCCCGTGTGTGTCAGGTCCCTCTCCCCGTGTGTCAGGTCCCTCTCCCCGTGTGTGTCAGGTCCCTCCCCCGTGTGTGTCAGGTCCCTCTCCCCGTGTGTGTCAGGTCCTCTCCCCGTGTGTGTCAGGTCCCTCCCCCGTGTGTGTCAGGTCCCTCCCCCCGTGTGTGTCAGGTCCCTCCCCCCCGTGTGTCAGGTCCCTCCCCCGTGTGTGTCAGGTCCCTCCCCCCGTGTGTGTCAGGTCCCTCCCCCGTGTGTGTCAGGACCCTCCCCCCAGTGTGTGTCAGGACCCTCCCCCCCAGTGTGTGTCAGGTTCTGGTCGTTTTATATGAAGTGGACACTTTGTGTGTCGTGCGTCGTGTGACGTGCGATGTGTGACGTGCATCGTGTGACGTGTGTTGTCATGTGTGATGTGTGTTGTCACATGTGACGTGTGTCGTGCGATGTGCGACGTCACATGTGACGTGTGTCGTGCGATGTGCGACGTGTGTTGTCACGTGTGATGTGTGACGTGTGTTGTCACATGTGACGTGTGTCGTGCGATGTGTGTGTTGTCACGTGTGATGTGTGTTGTCACATGTGACGTGTGTCGTGCGATGTGTGACGTGTGTTGTCACGTGTGATGTGTGACGTGTGTTGTCACGTGTGATGTGTGACGTGTGTTGTCACATGTGACGTGTGTCGTGCGATGTGTGACGTGTGTTGTCATGTGACGTGTGTCGATGTGTGACGTGCGATGTGTGACGTGTGTGTGTTGTGTGACGTGTTGTGTGACGTGCGTTGTGTGACGTGTGTCGTGTTGTGTGACGTGTGTCGTGTTGTGTGACGTGTGTGTTGTGTGACGTGTGTCGTGTTGTGTGACGTGCGTTGTGTGACGTGTGTCGTGTTGTGTGACGTGTGTTGTGTGACGTGTGTGTGTGACGTGTGTGTTGTGTGACGTGTGTGTGTGTGTGATGTGTGTTGTGTGACGTGCGTTGTTGTGTGACGTGCGTGGTGTTGTGTGACGTGCGTTGTGTGACGTGTGTCGTGTTGTGTGACGTGTGTGTGTGACGTGTGTCTTGGTCCATGTGGCTCCAGGTTTGTGACACTGAATAAATCAAATAAATTAAACTCTTTTTTTTGTTGATCTCGTTTGTGGTTTTGTGTTTTCAGATTTAAACTTGGTTCATGTGAAGTTGGAGCCAGAGGAGCAGCAGATCCAGGACCAGAACCCGGACCGGGACCGGGACCAGGAGCAGGACCAGGACCAGGACCAGGAGCAGGGCTTGTTTGGGGTTGAGACTCTGCAGTTCTGCCCTGAGTGTGGGTCCATGATCGATCGTGGGCGTGGCGGTGGCGTTGTCGGGGGGCGTGGCGGTGGCGTTGTCGGGGGGGCGTGGCGGTGGCGTTGTCGGGGGCGTGGCGGTGGCGTTGTCGGGGGGCGTGGCGTTGTCGGGGGGCGGGCGCCGCGTCCGGTGGAGCGTCGCTGTTGGTTCTGTGGGCAGAGTTGTTCTTCTGAGGTTCTGCTCCTGGAACACAACTACAACCTGGACCTGAGCGGCGCCGACGACGACCTGAGGCGCTGGGCGGGGGACGACCTGAGGCGCGGCGGGGGCGGGTTCTGCTGCTCCGTGTGCGGGCAGGAGGCGGGCGGGGCGGGGGCGCTGCTGGAGCACCTGTCACTGCACCTGCCCTCGAGCAACGCACCGAGTCCAGACGAAGACGAGTGAAACTTCAGGACGAAGGAGCGACTCTGAACAGCTCCATGTTTGGACTCGTCCACCGAGTCTGAAGGAGCACCTGCCGCACGCACCTGCCGCACGCACCTGCCGCACGCACCTGCCGCACGCACCTGCCGCACAGGACAACCACTCTGCCGCGTGGGGGGGTGAAGACTTTTGCGGAAATAAAAGAAACTCAAACTTGTTCAGTAAAAAAACTCTGGGCTCTAAACTGGACTCTGGTCCTGGTCTGGTCCTGGTCTCAGTCTCGGTCTGGTTCAGTCTGAGCTCCTCACGTTTGTTCTGTGCAGTTTTTTGGTCACAGGAAATGTCGTCGGAGCCGCGACTCTGACGCCAAACTAACGACCTGTGACCTCCAGACAGAAGAGTTTAATGTGACCTGTGACCTCTGACCCTCTGAGCGTTTTGAGTCTCGTTTCAGTGAAATAAAAGAATCAGATTTTCCAAAAACATTTTTATGTCTCTAATGTTTCATCATCGTTGTCGTGGTTACAAAAATACACTTTTATGTACAAACAAACAACAGAGACAGACAGGGGGCGGGGACAGGGGGAGTGGGGGCGGGGACAGGGGGAGGAAATAAATGAGCTAAAACAAACATTCCTGGAGTTTATTACAAAGGTTAAAGTTCACTGAAGGAGGCGGCCATTTTAGGACCCTCCAGAGTCCCACCCGGGTTTAAAATGGACGACGTTTGGCAGAAGAAGAACCTGGACCTGGTCCTGGTCCTCTGGCCCAGAAACATGTCTAGACCAGGTCTAGTCCAGGTCTGAACCAGGACCAGACCAGGTTTAAATGGGCGGCGCCCGTCACTCGGCGGCGCCCGTCACCAGCGTCACTTCCTGCCCCTCCCCCTCCTCCGTCATGATGATGCCGACCACTTCCTCTTCTCCCTCCACCTCGTCGCGCTCGCCGTTCTCGCCGTCGGCCGGGTCGTCGGGATCGTCGGCGCCGTTGGTCGGGGCGTCGGCGCCGACGTTGGCCCGGACGTGGGACATGGCCTCCAGTTTGATCCGATATTCCTCGGCCTCCTGCTCCTTCCTCAACAACTGCTGCCGGTACTCCTGAGCCTTCCTGTTGGCCTCCTGCAGCTGACGCTGGAGCACCTCCTGATACACACACACACACGACACATGACACACACGTGTGAAACATGACACACATACACACACCTGCAGCTGACGCTGGAGCACCTCCTGATACACACGACACACACGACACATGACACACACGTGTGAAACATGACACACATACACACACACCTGCAGCTGACGCTGGAGCACCTCCTGATACACACACACACACGACACATGACACACACGTGTGAAACATGACACACACATACACACACCTGCAGCTGACGCTGGAGCACCTCCTGATACACACGACACACACGACACATGACACACACGTGTGAAACATGACACACACACACACACCTGCAGCTGACGCTGGAGCACCTCCTGATACACACGACACACGACACATGACACACACGTGTGAAACATGACACACATACACACACCTGCAGCTGACGCTGGAGCACCTCCTGATACACACGACACATGACACACGTGTGAAACATGACACACACACACACACCTGCAGCTGACGCTGGAGCACCTCCTGATACACACACCACACACGACACATGACACACACGTGTGAAACATGACACACACACACACCACAGCTGCTGACGCTGGAGCACCTCCTGGACACACACACACACATGACACACCTCCTGACACACACACACACCTGCAGCTGACGCTGACACCTCCACGACACACACGACACATGACACACACGTGTGAAACATGACACACACACACACACCTGCAGCTGACGCTGGAGCACCTCCTGATACACACACACTACACTGACATGACACACACACACTGGACACACACACACACGACACACACACACACGTGTGAAACATGACACACACACACACACCTGCAGCTGACGCTGGAGCACCTCCTGATACACACACGACACACACGACACATGACACACACGTGTGAAACATGACACACATACACACACCTGCAGCTGACGCTGGAGCACCTCCTGATACACACACACACGACACATGACACACACGTGTGAAACATGACACACACACACACACCTGCAGCTGACGCTGGAGCACCTCCTGATACACACGACACACACGACACATGACACACACGTGTGAAACATGACACACACACACACACCTGCAGCTGACGCTGGAGCACCTCCTGATACACACACACGACACACACGACACACGACACACACGTGTGAAACATGACACATCACACACACACCTGCACACACCTGCAGCTGACGCTGGAGCACTCCCATACACACACATCACACGACACACGACACACACGTGTGAAACATGACACAACACACACACACCTGCAGCTGACGCTGGAGCACCTCCTGATACACACGACACATGATTATTTGTTTGTTGGTTTGATTATTTGTTTGTTTGTTGGTTTGATTATTTGTTTGTTTGTTGGTTTGATTATTTGTTTGTTTGTTGGTTTGATTATTTGTTTGTTTGGAGCTTAAGAAATACAAACAAAGTGTTTTTCACGTCCTGATTCAGTCTCTTCACTCTGTGCTGAAACACTGTTATTGTAGCCACAGCCGCCCTGGGGCAGACTGACAGAAACGAGGCTGCCAATCTGCACCATCGGCCCCTCCCACCACCAGACACACACACACACGCACACACACACACACACACACACACACACACACACACACACACACACACACACACACATACACATACACACACACACACACACCACTTTCATATTAGGCAATGTGGGTGAAGTGTCTTGCCTAAAGACACAACATTTTTTTTGCCACTGACGCCTCCTGTGGCTCTTGGAACTCCCAGTGTCTCCATCCAAAACCAGACCAGGACCCAGACCCAGACCCAGACCTGGACCCAGACCTGGACCCAGACCTGGACCCAGACCTGAACCCAGACCTGCTGAGCCTCTGAGATCTGACGGCATCAGGCTTTTACAAACCAGTGTGACCATGACACGCGTGACACACACACGCGCGACACACACACACGCGATACACACACGCGACACACACACGCGACACACACACGCGACACACACACGCGACACACACACGCGACACACACACGCGACACACACACGTGACACACACACGTGATACACACATTATTCACGACACAGGGAGAGGGTCAGGTCAGAGGTCAGAGAGGTCATGAAGGTCAGGGGTCACTCACCGTCTCCGGGAGTTCGGGCGTCGGCTCCAGTTTTCGTTTTCTCGTCGGAGGCTCTTCAGAAACCACCTCCTCTGTCACGGTGTTCGCCGGCACCAGCACTGACCAATCAGAGGAGAGCACAGTCAGACAGCCAATCAGAGGAGAGGACACAGTCAGACAGCCAATCAGAGGAGAGGACACAGTCAGACAGCCAATCAGAGGAGAGCACAGTCAGACAGCCAATCAGAGGAGAGGACAGTCAAGGTTGTTTTATATTTCTGTGTTGCCTCATTTTGTGTTGTGTGTGTGTTGTGTCTGTGTGTGTGTGTGTGTTGTGTGTGTTGTGTGTGTGTGTGTGTGTCAGTGTGTGTGTGTGTGTGTGTGTGTGTGTGTTGTGTGTGTGTGTGTGTGTGTGTGTGTGTGTGTGTGTGTGTGTGTGTGTGTGTGTGTGTGTGTGTGTGTGTGTTGTGTGTGTGTTGTGTCATGTGTGTTGTGTGTGTGTGTGTGTTGTGTGTGTTGTGTCATGTGTGTTGTGTGTGTGTGTGTGTGTGTGTGTGGTGTGTGTGTTGTGTGTTGTGTGTGTTGTGTGTGTGTGTGTGTTGTGTGTGTGTCGTGTGTGTTGTGTGTGTCGTGTGTGTGTGTCATGTGTGTTGTGTTGTTGTGTGTGTCGTGCATCGTGTGTGTTGTGTGTGTTGTGTGTGTTGTGTGTGTGTGTGTTGTGTGTTGTGTTTGTGTTGTGTGTGTGTGTGTCGTGTGTGTGTGTGGTTGGTGTTGTGTTGTGTTCGTGTTTGTGTGGTGTGTCGTTGTGGGTGTGTGTGTGTTGTGTGTGTTGTGTGTGTGTGTGGTCGTGGTGGTGTGTGTGTTGTGTCGTGTGTCTGTGTGTGTGTGTGCCGTGTTGTGTGGTGTGTGTGTGTGTGTGTCGTGTGTCGTGTGTGTGTGTGTGTGTGTCGTGTGTGTCGGTGTGTGTGTGTGTTGTGTCGTGTGTGTGTGTCGTGTGTGTGTGTGTGTGTGTCGTGTGTGTGTGTGTCTGTGTCGTGTGTGTGTGTGTGTGTCGTGTGTGTGTGTGTGTCGTGTGTGTGTGTGTGTCCGTGTGTGTGTGTGTGTCGTGTGTGTGTGTGTGTGTCGTGTGTGTCTGTGTGTGTGTGTGTGTTGTGTCGTGTGTTGTGTGTGTGTGTGTGTGTTGTGTGTCGTGTGTGTCGTGTGTGTGTGTCGTGTTGTGTGTGTGTGTCGTGTGTGTGTGTGTGTCGTGTGTTGTGTCGTGTGTGTGTCGTGTGTGTGTGTTGTGTCGTGTGTGGTCGTGTGTGTGTGTGTGTGTGTGTGTGTTCTGTGTGTTGTGTCGTGTGTGTCGTGTGTGTGTGTGTGTTTGTGTCGTGTGGTGTTGTGTGTGTTGTGTCGTGTGTGGGTGTGTGTTGTGTGTTGTGTCGTGTGTGTCCGTGTGTGGTCTGTGTGTCGTGTTGTGTGTGTGTCGTGTGGTTGTGTCGTGTCGTGTGTGTCCGTGTGTGTGTGTGTGTGTGTGTGTGTGTGTCTTGTGTGTGTGTGTGTGTCGTGTGTGTGTGTCGTGTGTGTGTGTGTGTGTGTGTGTGTGTGTGTGTGTGTGTGTGTGTGTGTCGTGTGTGTCGTGTGTGTGTGTGTGTGTGTCGTGTGTGTGTGTGTGTGTGTGTGTGTGTGTCGTGTGTGTCGTGTGTGTGTGTGTGTCGTGTGTGTGTGTGTGTGTGTTGTGTCGTGTGTGTGTGTCGTTGTGTCGTTGTGTGTGTGTGTGTGTGTTGTGTCGTGTGTGTGTCGTGTGTGTGGTGTCGTGCTGTGTGTGTGTGTGGTCGTGTCGTGTGTGTGTTGTGTCGTGTGTGTGTGTGTGTTGTGTCGTGTGTGTCGTGTGTGTGTGTGGTGTGTGTGTGTCGTGTGTTGTGTGTGTGTGTCGTGTGTGTTGTGTCGTGTGTGGTTGTGTATGTTGTCGTGCGTGTGTGTGCGTGGTTGTGTCGTGTGGTGTCGTTGTGTGTTGTGTGTGTGTCAGCTGTGTGTGTGGTGTGTGCGTGTGTTGTGTGATCGTGTGTGGTGTCGGTGGTCGTGTGTGTTGTGTGTGTGTTGTGTCGTGTGTGTCGTGTGTGTGTGTGTGTGTGTTGTGCTGTTGTGTGTGTGTGATAGGCTGTGCTCGAGTGTCGTTGTACACAGTACGACTCGGTGTCGATGCTTGTGGTACGCACGATGTGCTATGTGTGTGTCAGTGCTCGATGGCTAGATGTACGGATCAGTCACGTGATTCGTGGGTCGAACCATGGGACACAACATTGTGTGGGATGTCGTCGTGTGGTGCTGTTCTTGTCTGTGTGTGTGTGTTGGTTAGTGTTGACGTCATGGGTCGTACGTCTGCAGTTGTGTGTTGCGTCCGTTACTATGGTTATGTCTGGTCCCTCGTTCCACGTTGTGACGTCTGCGATCGTAGAGTGACTTAAGGTGCCCGCCATCGCTCTCCGCTCTCCTGAGACCGCAACACGGACGAACCTCGCAAACGGACGCACGGCACCTCACAACACACACACAACCCTACACAGCACCACCGTCACACAACCAACACACCTAACACGCAAAGCACCTCACACAACGTACGACCCCACACAAACGCACACAGCCTTCAACACAACCACCACTCCTCACTGCGACGCACAACACACACGACACCTCTTCAGGGACACGTCGGCACACACCCCTCACACACACACACACACAACACAGCCTCACAAACACGCACCAACCATCTCACAACACGCACAAACTCACACAACACGCACAACACCTCACAACAACACACACAACACCTCACGCAACACGCACAACACCTCACAAAACACTCAACACCTCAGCGACGCACAACCCTCCGAAGACGCACGAACTCACACACAACGACACCTCACAACGACGCACAACACCTCACACAACACACACAACACCTCACAACGACGCACAACACCTCACAACACGCACATGACACCCTCACGACGACGCACAACACCTTCTACAATCTATAAACTACCTCTACAACACCGCACAACACGCAGCAAACCTCACGACGACGCACACTCCACAACACGAGCGGGGCGAAAACACAACCGCACAACACTCACACATCTCACACCGCGCACGACACCTCACGACGACGCACACACCTCAACCACAACACAAAGCAACCTCAACAACACCTCACAAGCGACTCACAACACCTACAACAACACAACACAACTCCTCACAACACGCACAACACCGTGCACCAACGACACAGCACAACGACCTCACAACGAGCACATACACGCACACACGTACCATACAGCCTGTCACACAACACGTCAAAAAAACAACACTCACAACAACACACACACACCTCTAGCCACACGCACACCTCACAACAAACAACACTAACAACTCACAATCGACATCCACAATCACAGACAACGACGCTACAACACGTCACAACGAGCGCACGACACGCTCAACGACGACGCACAACACCTCACAACGACGCACAACACCTCACACACAAACATGCACACAATGCTCCGGTTCCGGTCTTCATGTCCTGGTCTCAGTCCTTGGTCCATCTAGTCCCTCAGGTTTCCAGGTAAGTCTCGTCAGTCCGCAGAGTTCAGGTCCGGGTCCGGGTCTCACCTGCGTTGGCCTTGTGCAGCAGGTCGCTCAGGTTGACCAGCCCCGTCTGGCAGTCGACGACAAACCCTGGAATGATGGAACGAGGCGAACGAAGCTCCGTCCACGTTCAGGTTCACCTGGTTCTGCATCCCCTCCTGCGGACCACACCACACTCAGGACAAAACCTCTAGACCCGGACTAGACCGGACTTAGGACCCTAGACCGGGACTGAGACCGGACTAGACGGACTAGAACCGGACGTAACCGGACTAAGACCGGGGACGTAGACCCGCCACTAGATGACGGACGACTAGACTCGGACTAGACCGGGACTGACCCGGACTAACCGGGACCTAGACGGGCCTAGACCGGGACTAGACCGGGACTAGACCCGGACTAGACCGGGACTAGACCGGGACTAGACCGGGTCTAGCTCAGTGGGCTGTGAGCCTGACCTGCAGCAGGAGCATGAGCTCGGTGTTCTGGATGTCGACCGCGATGTCGAACGGCGTTTTGTCAAACTTGCTGAGCGCGTGGACGTCGGCGCCGTGTTTGATGAGCGTCTCTGCGACGCCGTGGTGACCGTGCTGCGCCGCCCAGTGCAGCGCCGTCATCTTCAGCATGTCTTTGGCGTTTATGTCGGCGCCGCTCTGACCACGACACACACGACAACAACAATACACACAAGTGTCAGAACACACACAAGAACACACACACACCACACACACACACACACACACACACACACACACACACACACACACAACAACACACACACAACACACACACACACACACACACACACACACACACACACAACACACAACACACAACACACACACACACACACACACACACACACACACACACACACACACACACACACACACACACACACACACACACAGAACACACACACAACACACACACACACACACACACACACACACACACACACACACACACACACACACAACACACAAACACACACACACACACACACACACACACACACACACACACACACACACACACACACACACACACACACACACACACACACAACACACACACACACACACACCACACACACACACACACACAACACACACACACACACACACACACACACACACACACACACACACACACACACACACACACACACACACACACACACACACACACACACACACACACACACACACACAACACACACAACACACAACACACACACACACACACACACACGCACACACACACACACACACACACACACACACACACACACAACACACACACACACACACACACACACACACACACACACACACACACACACACACGTGTGGGTCTCACCCGTACGAGCAGTTCTACGATGACGGTGTGTCCTTCGGCGGCCGCCATGTGCAGGGGGGTGCGGTCCACTTTGGTGCGAGCGTCTCTGCTCACTCCGGCTCGCAGCAGCACGTCCGCCGTCGAGTAATGTCCATGCTGCGCCGCCAAGTGCAGAGGCGACGTGCCCAACTGACGCACAAACACAACAACGTCACACAACCACGTCACACAGCCACGTCACACAGCCACGTCACACAGCCACGTCACACAGCCACGTCACACAGCCACGTCACACACCACGTCACACAGCCACGTCACACACACGTCACACGCCACGTCACACACACGTCACACACACACACAACACGTCAACACAGCCACGTCACACAGCCACGTCACACAACAACGTCACACAGCCACGTCACACAACAACGTCACACAGCCACGTCACACAGCCACGTCACACAACATCACACAACCACGTCACACAGCCACGTCACACACAAACATCACACACATGACCCGACGACGAGATGAGAAGATTGTACGAGACCAAACATGAGCGTGAAATAAAACATGTGTGTGATGAACATGTGAGATGAACATGTGTGAGATGAACATGTGTGATGAACATGTGTGATGAACATGTGTGAGATGAACATGTGTGAGATGAACATGTGTGATGAACATGTGTGATGAACATGTGTGATGAACATGTGAGATGAACATGTGTGAGATGAACATGTGTGTGATGACATGTGTGTGATGTGTGATGAACATGTGTGATGAACATGTGTGATGAACATGTGTGATGAAACATGTGTGATGAACATGTGTGATGAACATGAACATGTGTGAGATGAACATGTGTGATGAACATGAACATGTGATGAACATGTGTGATGAACATGTGTGATGAACATGAACATGTGTGATGAACATGTGTGTGAACATGTGTGATGAACATGATGTGTGTGATGAACATGTGTGAATGAACATGTGTGTGATGAACATGTGTGATGAACAGTGTGATGAACATGTGTGATGAACATGTGTGTGATGAACATGTGTGTGATGAACATGAACATGTGTGATGAACAATGAACATGTGTGATGAACATGTGTGTGATGAACATGTGTGTGATGAACATGTGTGATGAACATGTGTGTGATGAACATGAATGTGTGTGATGAACATGTGTGATGAACATGAACATGTGTGATGAACATGTGTGATGAACATGTGTGATGAACATGTGTGTGATGAACATGTGTGATGAACATGTGTGATGAACATGTGTGTGATGAACATGTGTGATGAACATGTGTGATGAACATGTGTGATGAACATGAACATGTGTGTGATGAACATGTGTGATGAACATGTGTGAGATGAACATGTGTGTGATGAACATGTGTGATGAACATGTGTGTGATGAACATGTGTGATGAACATGTGTGAGATGAACATGTGTGAGATGAACATGTGTGATGAACATGTGTGTGATGAACATGTGTGAGATGAACATGTGTGATGAACATGTGTGAGATGAACATGTGTGATGAACATGTGTGATGAACATGTGTGATGAACATGTGTGATGAACATGTGTGATGAACATGTGTGTGATGAACATGTGTGAGATGAACATGTGTGTGATGAACATGTGTGTGATGAACATGTGTGTGATGAACATGTGTGATGAACATGTGTGTGATGAACATGTGTGATGAACATGTGTGTGATGAACATGTGTGAGATGAACATGTGAGATGAACATGTGTGATGAACATGTGTGTGATGAACATGTGTGTGATGAACATGTGTGATGAACATGTGTGATGAACATGTGTGTGATGAACATGTGTGTGATGAACATGTGTGATGAACATGTGTGATGAACATGTGATGATGAACATGTGTGTGATGAACATGTGTGATGAACATGTGTGAGATGAACATGTGAGATGATGAACATGTGTGAGATGAACATGTGTGATGAACATGTGTGTGATGAACATGTGTGAGATGAACATGTGTGTGATGAACATGTGTGATGAACATGTGTGTGATGAACATGTGTGTGATGAACATGTGTGATGAACATGTGTGTGATGAACATGTGTGTGATGAACATGTGTGATGAACATGTGTGATGAACATGTGTGATGAACATGTGTGATGAACATGTGTGTGATGAACATGTGTGTGATGAACATGTGTGATGAACATGTGTGTGATGAACATGTGTGTGATGAACATGTGTGTGATGAACATGTGTGTGATGAACATGTGTGTGATGAACATGTGTGATGAACATGTGTGATGAACATGTGATGAACATGTGTGAGATGAACATGTGTGTGATGAACATGTGTGAGATGAACATGTGAGATGAACATGTGTGATGATGAAACATGTGAGATGAACATGTGTGTGATGTGTGATGAACATGTGTGAGATGAACATGTGAGATGAACATGTGTGAGATGAACATGTGTGATGAACATGTGTGAGATGAACATGTGAGATGAACATGTGTGATGAACATGTGTGTGATGAACATGTGTGAGATGAACATGTGTGATGATGAACAACATGTGTGATGAACATGTGTGATGATGAACATGTGTGATGAACATGTGTGATGAACATGTGTGAGATGAACATGTGAGATGAACATGTGTGATGAACATGTGTGAGATGAACATGTGTGAGATGAACATGTGTGAGATGAACATGTGTGAGATGAACATGTGTGAGATGAACATGTGAGATGAACATGTGTGTGATGAACATGTGTGTGATGAACATGTGTGTGAACATGTGATGAACATGTGTGAGATGAACATGTGTGAGATGAACATGTGTGAGATGAACATGTGTGAAGATGAACATGTGTGTGATGAACATGTGTGTGATGAACATGTGTGTGATGAACATGTGTGATGAACATGTGTGATGAACATGTGTGAGATGAACATGTGTGATGAACATGTGTGATGAACATGTGTGATGAACATGTGATGAACATGTGTGATGAACATGAACATGTGTGATGAACATGTGTGTGATGAACATGTGTGTGATGAACATGTGTGAGATGAACATGTGTGATGTGATGAACATGTGTGATGAACATGTGTGATGAACATGTGTGAGATGAACATGTGTGAGATGAACATGTGTGAGATGAACATGTGTGAGATGAACATGTGTGATGAACATGTGTGATGAACATGTGTGTGATGAACATGTGTGTGATGAACATGTGTGTGATGAACATGTGTGTGATGAACATGTGTGAGATGAACATGTGTGAGATGAACATGTGATGAGATGAACATGTGTGAGATGAACATGTGTGAGATGAACATGTGTGAGATGAACATGTGAGATGAACATGTGTGATGAACATGTGTGAGATGAAACATGTGTGAGATGAACATGTGATGATGATGAACATGTGTGATGAACATGTGATGAACATGTGTGATGAACATGTGTGTGATGAACATGTGTGTGATGAACATGTGTGAGATGAACATGTGTGAGATGAACATGTGTGATGAACATGTGTGAGATGAACATGTGTGTGATGAACATGTGTGAGATGAACATGTGTGATGAACATGTGTGTGATGAACATGTGTGATGAACATGTGATGAACATGTGTGAGATGAACATGTGTGATGAACATGTGTGAGATGAACATGTGTGAGATGATGAACATGTGTGAGATGAACATGTGTGAGATGAACATGTGTGTGATGAACATGTGTGAGATGAACATGTGTGAGATGAACATGTGTGTGATGAACATGTGTGAGATGAACATGTGTGATGAACATGTGAGATGAACATGTGTGATGAACATGTGTGAGATGAACATGTGTGTGATGAACATGTGTGTGATGAACATGTGTGATGAACATGTGTGAGATGAACATGTGTGAGATGAACATGTGTGAGATGAACATGATGTGTGTGATGAACATGTGTGTGATGAACATGTGTGATGAACATGTGTGAGATGAACATGTGTGATGAACATGTGTGAGATGAACATGTGTTGATGAACATGTGTGAGATGAACATGTGTGTGATGAACATGTGTGTGATGAACATGTGTGATGAACATGTGAGATGAACATGTGTGATGAACATGTGTGAGATGAACATGTGTGAGATGAACATGTGAGATGAACATGTGAGATGAACATGTGTGAGATGAACATGTGTGAGATGAACATGTGTGTGATGAACATGTGTGAGATGAACATGAGTGAGATGAACATGTGAGATGAACATGTGTGAGATGAACATGAGTGAGATGAACATGTGTGAGATGAACATGTGTGAGATGAAGCGGCAGCAGAAGATGCTCCAGAGGAGCTGCAGTTAAAGTGCAGTACCCAGTCTGTGGTGAAGGGGGCGCCGTTGGCCATCAGGTTTCGCACCTCGTCGTCGTGACCTTTGCGGGCGGCCTCCAGGAGGCGCTTTCCCAGGTCCACCAGCGACATTTGCTGAAACACAAACAAAGATTGATTAAAAAAGCTCGACACAAACGAGCTCCGAACAACAAGAGGAAAATCAGCAGAAGAATTTATTCTGTTTGATTCAGATGCAGCAGGAGCAGCTTTTCTTTACACTCTGGACCAGAACCGGTTCTGTTGGTCTGATCTGAGACTTTACCTGAACACAAGTTCTAAAAGTGTAAATGGTTCAAATCATTTCCTGTGGATCAGTAACGTTTGAGTCTGAATCTGAACATGGATCTGTTGGATTTTTGTTTTCTTCACATTGAACACGACAGTTAAACAGTAAAATCATCTTCATCTTCATCAGGGTCACTGAAAAGATTCACACATCGTCCTATCAAAGTGTGATCTGTGCGACAGAAACACACAAGATCACAGAGATCACACTGTGATGATGTCACCACACTGTGATGTCATGATGACATCACACGTCACTGCACTGAGCGTGTGTGTGTTTCTGGTTTCATATAAATAATGTTTCTACACTTCACACGACTCTATAACTCAAACTGATTCAAGCAAAAGGCAGGTGCAGGCAGGTGCAGGCAGGTGCAGGGTAGTACCTGCAGTGAACAGACCCACATGTTTGGACTTTATTTGCTCTAAATCTAAAGTTCAGTCTGAAGTGATGACGTCACGTCCCTGGGTTTAAAAATGAATTTAATGAAACATAAAAATCATTTGTTTCTGTTTGTGTCCGTCAGACTCACGTCAGGTTTAACTCCTTTATGTTTTTAAAGTCATCACGGTCCAGAAACCAGAGAATTATCACATGTTTGAGTGAACAGACCCAGAAGCTCCAGTTTAACTCTGTGTCGGGTTATTAGACGGGGGGGAGCGGGTTCTGGTGGGTTCTGAGGTTCGTTCTCGGGGTGTTTTGCTCGGTGTCTGGAGCAGGTCTTTGACCTTTCACCTCTTTCACCTCTTTTGTGGCTGATTTCGGGGAAACTATAGCCCGCCTTTGTGTCCGATAACGGGCGCAGGGCTCCGGGCCGCGGCTCTTATGGAGAAGGACGAGCTTTCAGATTCCGCCATTTTCTGTCGGGAAGAAAAGCCTCCGCCATGTGCCACGTCCCCGCGCCACGGCCCCAGAGCCGCGGCCAAAACCCCCGTGAACCCGCCGGTGTCAGGCGCACACGCTCCGAGGCACCGACAGGAAACTGTTTGATATTAAGTTGTTGGTTTTCCGGGGGAAGTCACGGAGAAATTTCCTATTTTACAGCGACGCGAGAAAAAACTACTTCCACATCCGGTTAGAGTCGAGCGCGCGGCGCGTCTCCGGCGCCTTTCCCGAGTTTAGCGGCGAAAAGCGGCGCTTCTGGAGCGTTTCGAGACACACCGCGGTGGTTTTACCGGAGCAGAGGCCGCGGAGGGCGGCGGCAGCAGCAGCTCAGGCCGCGGGGGATTTACTCACCGTCTCCAGCCTGGACAATGTGCGCGGTCCCCTTGATGCTACGGCTAACGCGTTAGCTCCGGGGCCAAACGCGTCTTAAAAGTCTCCGTGCGGACAGTTTGTGAAGTGCGTTAACTCTGCGGATCATTCACGGCTCCGGTGTGTTTCCCTGGGCCCGGACAAAGGCCTCGGAATGCGCCAGATTTGACCCACTGTGCGCCAAAAGTCCAGTTTATGCGCCGCTGCTGCTCCGCGGACCGACTGCGTCAAGAAGCGGCTGAACGCGGAGCTGCGCGCCAGGAAGACGCACTTTCACAATAAAAGCCCCGCACTGGCCCCATACTGGCACACACTGGCACACACACACTGGCACACACACACTGATACACACACACTGATACACACACACTGATACACACACACACACACTGACACACACACACTGACACACACACACACACTGACACACACACTGACACACACACACACACTGGCACACACACACTGACACACACACTGATACACACACACTGGCACACACACACTGGCACACACACACTGACACACACACACTGACACACACACACTGACACACACACACACACACTGACACACACTGATACACACACTGGCACACACACACTGACACACACACACACACTGACACACACTGATACACACACTGGCACACACACACTGACACACACACACACACACTGACACACACACACTGACACACACACACACACACACTGGACACACACACACACACTGATACACACACTGACACACACTCTGGCACACACACACTGATACACACACTGGCCACACACACACTGATACACACACACACACACACTGATACACACACTGATACACACTCTGGCACACACACACTGACACACACACTGATACACACACTGGACACACACACACACACACACACTGATACACACACACTGGTCCCGCTGCACTGACAGAGAAACTGCTGTGAGCCTCGTGTTCATGATGTTTGTGATCGTGTTGGTCTGATAAATGTGAAAGATGCTGAAGTCTGTGTTATTTAAATATAATGACACTAATGTAAAGACCCGGTGGGACTTTGATGAGTCCAGTCCAGGTGAGTCTGGTCAAGTCCAAATATTTGTTTGTGAAATAAACAGGTTTTAATTTGGAAGTACACGTGTGTCTTATAGACTTGGCGTAGACTTGGTTTTGTTTTGTTCAGTGGTTTAGACCTGATCTAGTTCAGGTTTAGATCGTGGTTCAGACCCATTTTTGATCAGTGTGAACACTCCACAGATTATACAGTAACACTTGTACATTTAGGTCAGATTCATGTCACTTCTTTCACTTTCACACTCAATAATATTATTATTTAATATATATATTTTTTTTTTAATTGAGGACATGATCACGAAGACACAGAATTTTCCAAATTCCAGTTGTCTGATTATGAGATGTTTGTAATTATTAAACACTTTTTGTCTTGATTCAGAATTTCTTAAATAAACTTGGTGAATGTAACTGATTCTTTTATTGTGAAGTGATAAACCGGAAGCGCGTCTGTTTACTTTGTTTACTTCTCTGTTGTTAGCATTAGCATTTAGCTTAGCCTTGAGCAGCTCATCAACTTTAAAAACTCTTATAAATAATTATTAAAATTAATTATTAAAATCTTTGTCCGCGGAGGACGCGCCCAGATCACCCCGAGTTTGAAGCGATTTATTCCCTAAACACAGAGTTTAGTGTCTGTTTTGGTGTCATGGCGGAGGAGGAGCTCCGGGGGCGGGAGCAGCGGGCCGCGGCCTGAGCTGTGCCCGGGATCAGGCGCCTCTGGGCGGGCACAGAC
>NW_026571175.1:38567557-38580057 GCF_026225935.1 Boleophthalmus pectinirostris | reverse complement strand
GTTGTGTTGTGTGTACATGTGTGTGTGTTGTGCGTCTCTGTATACGTGTGTGTGTGTGTTGTGTGTACATGTGTGTGTTTGTGTGTATGTGTGTGTGTGTGTGTGTGTGTGTGTGTGGTTGTGTGTACATGTGTGTGTTGTGTGTCTCTGTATACATGTGTGTGTGTGTTGTGTGTACATGTTGTGTGTGTTTGTGTGTACATGTGTGTGTGTTGTGTGTACATGTGTACATGTGTGTGTTGTGTGTACATGTGTGTGTTGTGTGTACATGTGTGTGTTGTGTGTACATGTGTGTGTGTGTGTGTGTGTGTGTACATGTGTGTGTGTGTGTGTACATGTGTGTGTGTGTGTGTGTGTGTTGTGTGTACATGTGTGTGTTGTGTGTACATGTGTGTGTTGTGTACATGTGTGTGTTGTGTGTACATGTGTGTGTGTGTTGTGTGTACATGTGTGTGTTGTGTACATGTGTGTGTGTGTTGTGTGTACATGTGTGTGTGTGTGTGTGTACATGTGTGTGTTGTGTGTACATGTGTGTACATGTGTGTGTTGTGTGTACATGTGTGTGTGTGTTGTGTGTACATGTGTGTGTTGTGTGTACATGTGTGTGTTGTGTGTCTCTGTATACATGTGTGTGTGTGTTGTGTGTACATGTGTGTGTTGTGTGTACATGTGTACATGTGTGTGTGTGTGTGTTGTGTGTACATGTGTGTGTGTGTTGTGTGTACATGTGTGTGTTGTGTGTACATGTGTGTGTGTTGTGTGTACATGTGTACATGTGTGTGTGTGTTGTGTGTACATGTGTGTGTGTGGTTGTGTGTACATGTGTGTGTTGTGTGTACATGTGTGTGTGTGGTTGTGTGTACATGTGTACATGTGTACATGTGTGTGTTGTGTGTACATGTGTGTGTGTGGTTGTGTGTACATGTGTGTGTGTGTTGTGTGTACATGTGTGTGTGTGTGTGTGTGTACATGTGTGTGTGTGTGTGTGTGTGTACATGTGTGTGTGTGTGTGTACATGTGTGTGTGTGTGTGTGTGTGTGTTGTGTGTACGTGTGTGTGTGTGTGTGTGTGTACATGTGTGTGTTGTGTGTACATGTGTACATGTGTGTGTGTGTGTGTGTACATGTGTGTGTGTGTGTGTGTGTGTACATGTGTGTGTGTGTTGTGTGTACATGTGTGTGTGTGTGTGTGTGTGTGTGTGTGTGTGTGTGTGTACATGTGTGTGTGTGTGTGTGTACATGTGTGTGTGTGTGTGTGTGTGTACATGTGTGTGTGTGTGGTTGTGTGTACATGTGTGTGTGTGTGTGTGTGTGTGTACATGTGTGTGTGTGTGTGTACATGTGTGTGTACAGTTGTGTGTGTGTTGTGTGTACATGTGTGTGTGTGTGTGTGTACATGTGTGTGTGTGTGTGTGTGTACATGTGTGTGTGTGGTTGTGTGTACATGTGTGTGTGTGTGTGTACATGTGTGTGTGTGTGTGTGTGTGTGTGTGTGTGTGTACATGTGTGTGTGTGTGTGTGTGTGTACATGTGTGTGTGTGTGTGTGTACAGTGTGTGTGTGTGTGTGTGTGTACATGTGTGTGTGTGTGTGTGTACATGTGTGTGTGGTGTGTGTGTGTGTGTGTGTGTGTGTGTGTGTGTGTGTGTGTACATGTGTGTGTGTGTGGTTGTGTGTACATGTGTGTGTGTGTGTGTGTACATGTGTGTGTGTGTGTGTGTACATGTGTGTGTGTGTGTGTACATGTGTGTGTGTGTTGTGTGTACATGTGTGTGTGTGTGTGTGTGTGTGTGTGTGTGTGTGTACATGTGTGTGTGTGGTTGTGTGTACATGTGTGTGTGTGGTTGTGTGTACATGTGTGTGTGTGTGTGTGTACATGTGTGTGTGTGTGTGTGTGTGTGTGTACATGTGTGTGTGTGTGTGTGTGTGTACATGTGTGTGTGTGTGTGTACATGTGTGTGTGTGTTGTGTGTACATGTGTGTGTGTGTGTGTGTGTGTGTGTGTGTGTGTGTTGTGTGTACATGTGTGTGTGTGGTTGTGTGTACATGTGTGTGTGTGTGTGTGTGTGTTGTGTGTACATGTGTGTGTGTGTGTGTGTACATGTGTGTGTGTGTGTGTGTGTACATGTGTGTGTGTGTGTGTGTACATGTGTACATGTGTGTGTGTGTGTGTGTGTACATGTGTGTGTGTGTGTGTGTGTGTACATGTGTGTGTGTTGTGTGTACATGTGTGTGTGTTGTGTACATGTGTACATGTGTGTGTGTGTGTGTGTGTGTACATGTGTGTGTGTGTGTGTACATGTGTGTGTGTGTGTGTGTGTACATGTGTACATGTGTGTGTGTGTGTGTGTGTACATGTGTGTGTGTGTGTGTACATGTGTGTGTGTGTGTGTGTACATGTGTACGTGTGTGTGTGTGTGTGTGTGTACATGTGTGTGTGTGTTGTGTGTACGTGTGTGTGTGTTGTGTGTACATGTGTGTGTGTGTGTGTGTTTTCAGGTGGTCCAGGAGGTGGCGCTGGTGGGTCCGGTTCCTGATAAAGTGGGCTGGGTCAGACAGTTCTGTGGGCGTGGCCTGTTCAGGGAGCTGTGGAAGAACCGATACCTGGTCCTGAAACGAGACCGACTCTGGGTCTGCTCCAAAGAGGTACCTCCTCCTCTTCATCATCATCCTCATCATCCTCATCCTCCTCTTCCTCCTCTTCATCATCCTCATCCTCTCATCTCCTCTCATCCTCATCCATCATCCTCATCCTCCTCTTCATCATCATCATCATCATCCTCATCCTCCTCCTCCTCATCATCATCATCCTCATCCTCATCCTCCTCTCATCATCATCATCATCATCATCCTCATCCTCCTCTTCATCATCCTCATCCTCCTCTTCATCATCATCATCATCATCTCATCCTCATCATCATCATCATCCTCATCTCTCATCATCATCCTCATCCTCATCCTCCTCTTCATCATCATCATCATCATCCTCATCCTCCTCTTCATCATCATCCTCATCCTCATCCTCCTCTTCATCATCATCATCCTCATCCTCCTCTTCATCATCATCATCCTCATCATCCTCCTCTTCATCATCATCCTCATCCTCCTCATCATCATCATCCTCATCTTCATCATCATCATCATCATCCTCATCCTCCTCTTCATCATCATCATCATCATCCTCCTCCTCATCATCATCATCATCATCCTCCTCTTCATCATCCTCATCCTCCTCTTCATCATCATCATCCTCTCTCTTCATCATCATCATCATCATCCTCCTCTTCATCATCATCATCCTCATCCTCCTCTTCATCATCCTCATCCTCATCTTCATCTCCTCATCCTCCTCTTCATCATCATCATCCTCATCCTCCTCTTCATCATCATCATCATCCTCATCCTCATCATTCATCATCCTCATCCTCCTCTTCATCATCCTCATCCTCCTCTTCATCATCATCATCCTCCTCCTCCTCTTCATCATCATCATCCTCCTCTTCATCATCCTCATCCACATCCTCCTCTTCATCATCCTCTTCATCCTCCTCCTGGTGTAGTCCTGGTGTAGTCCTGGTTGAGTCCTGGTGTAGTCCTGATGTAGTCCTGGTTGAGTCCTGGTTGAGTTCTGGTTGAGTCCTGGTTGAGTCCTGGTGTAGTCCTGGTTGAGTCCTGGTGTAGTCCTGGTTGAGTCCTGGTGTAGTCCTGGTGTAGTCCTGGTTGAGTCCCGGTTGAGTTCTGGTGTAGTCCTGGTTGAGTCCTAGTTGAGTCCCGGTTGAGTTCTGGTGTAGTCCTGGTTGAGTCCTGGTTGAGTTCTGGTTGAGTCCTGGTTGAGTCCTGGTTGAGTTCTGGTGTAGTCCTGGTGTAGTCCTGGTTGAGTCCTGGTTGAGTTCTGGTGTAGTCCTGGTGTAGTCCTGGTTGAGTCCTGGTTGAGTTCTGGTGTAGTCCTGGTGTAGTCCTGGTTGAGTCCTGGTTGAGTTCTGGTGTAGTCCTGGTGTAGTCCTGGTTGAGTTCTGTTGTAGTCCTGGTTGAGTCCTGGTTGAGTCCTGGTGTAGTCCTGGTGTAGTCCTGGTTGAGTTCTGGTGTAGTCCTGGTGTAGTCCTGGTTGAGTTCTGTTGTAGTCCTGGTTGAGTCCTGGTGTAGTCCTGGTGTAGTCCTGGTTGAGTCCTGGTGTAGTCCTGGTGTAGTCCTGGTTGAGTCCTGGTGTAGTCCTGGTTGAGTTCTGGTGTAGTCCTGGTGTAGTCCTGGTTGAGTCCTGGTGTAGTCCTGGTTGAGTTCTGGTTGAGTCCTGGTGTAGTCCTGGTTGAGTTCTGTTGTAGTCCTGTTGTAGTCCTGTTGTAGTCCTGGTGTAGTCCTGGTTGAGTCCTGGTTGAGTCCTGGTGTAGTCCTGGTTGAGTCCTGGTTGAGTTCTGGTGTAGTCCTGGTGTAGTCCTGGTTGAGTCCTGGTGTAGTCCTGGTGTAGTCCTGGTTGAGTCCTGGTTGAGTCCTGGTTGAGTCCTGGTGTAGTCCTGGTGTAGTCCTGGTGAGTCCTGGTTGAGTCCTGGTGTAGTCCTGGTGTAGTCCTGGTGTAGTCCTGGTTGAGTCCTGGTTGAGTCCTGGTTGAGTCCTGGTGTAGTCCTGGTGTAGTCCTGGTGTAGTCCTGGTTGAGTCCTGGTTGAGTCCTGGTGTAGTCCTGGTGTAGTCCTGGTGTAGTCCTGGTTGAGTCCTGGTTGAGTCCTGGTTGAGTTCTGGTGTAGTCCTGGTGTAGTCCTGGTGTAGTCCTGGTGTAGTCCTGGTTGAGTCCTGGTTGAGTCCTGGTTGAGTCCTGGTTGTAGTCCTGGTGTAGTCCTGGTGTAGTCCTGGTGTTAGTCCTGGTTGAGTCCTGGTTGAGTCCTGGTTGAGTTCTGGTGTAGTCCTGGTGTAGTCCTGGTGTAGTCCTGGTGTAGTCCTGGTTGAGTCCTGGTTGAGTCCTGGTTGAGTCCTGGTTGAGTTCTGGTGTAGTCCTGGTGTAGTCCTGGTTGAGTCCTGGTTGAGTCCTGGTTGAGTTCTGGTGTAGTCTGGTGTAGTCCTGGTGTAGTTCCTGGTGTAGTCCTGGTGGTTGAGTCCTGGTTGAGTCCTGGTTGAGTCTGGTTGAGTTCTGGTGTAGTCCTGGTTGAGTTCTGTTGTTGTAGTCTGGTGTAGTCCTGGTGTAGTCCTGGTGTAGTCCTGGTTGAGTCCTGGTTGAGTTCTGGTGTAGTTCTGGTGTAGTCCTGGTGTAGTCCTGGTTGAGTCCTGGTTGAGTCCTGGTGTAGTCCTGGTGTAGTCCTGGTGTAGTCCTGGTGTAGTCCTGGTTGAGTCCTGGTTGAGTCCTGGTTGAGTTCTGGTTGAGTCCTGGTTGAGTCCTGGTGTAGTCCTGGTGTAGTTCTGGTGTAGTCCTGGTGTAGTCCTGGTGTAGTCCTGGTGTAGTCCTGGTTGAGTCCTGGTTGAGTCCTGGTGTAGTCCTGGTGTAGTCCTGGTGTAGTCCTGGTTGAGTCCTGGTTGAGTTCTGGTTGAGTCCTGGTTGAGTTCTGGTTGAGTCCTGGTTGAGTCCTGGTGTAGTCCTGGTTGAGTCCTGGTGTAGTTCTGGTGTAGTCCTGGTGTAGTCCTGGTGTAGTCCTGGTTGAGTCCTGGTGTAGTCCTGGTTGAGTTCTGGTTGAGTCCTGGTTGAGTCCTGGTGTAGTCCTGGTGAGTTCTGGTTGAGTCCTGGTGTAGTCCTGGTTGAGTCCTGGTTGAGTCCTGGTTGAGTCCTGGTGTAGTCCTGGTTGAGTCCTGGTTGAGTTCTGGTGTGGTTCCAGGTGAAGGACGAGTGTCGGGCTCAACTCGTCTTGGATTTGTCCAAATTCGATCGTTGTGAAGAAATGAAGAAAGAAAAAAGTCGCAGCAAAAAAAACCACAGTCGCTTCATCCTCCAGAAAAACACCAGCACGAATACTGTGAGTACTACAAGTACTACAAGTACTACTACTACTACTACTACTACATCCTCCAGAAAAACACCAGCACGAATACTGTGAGTACTACAAGTACTACAAGTACTACTACTACTACTACTACTACATCCTCCAGAAAAACACCAGCACGAATACTGTGAGTACTACAAGTACTACAAGTACTACTACTACTACTACTACTACTACTACATCCTCCAGAAAAACACCAGCACGAATACTGTGAGTACTACAAGTACTACAAGTACTACTACTACTACTACTACTACATCCTCCAGAAAAACACCAGCACGAATACTGTGAGTACTTACAAGTACTACAAGTACTACTACTACTACTACTACTACTACTACATCCTCCAGAAAAACACCAGCACGAATACTGTGAGTACTACAAGTACTACAAGTACTACTACTACTACTACTACTACTACTACTACTACTACTACTACATCCTCCAGAAAAACACCAGCACGAATACTGTGAGTACTACAAGTACTACAAGTACTACTACTACTACTACTACTACATCCTCCAGAAAAACACCAGCACGAATACTGTGAGTACTACAAGTACTACAAGTACTACTACTACTACTACTACTACTACTACTACTACTACTACTACTACTACATCCTTCAGAAAAACACCAGCACGAATACTGTGAGTACTACAAGTACTACAAGTACTACTACTACTACTACTACATCCTCCAGAAAAACACCAGCACAAATACTGTGAGTACTACAAGTACTACAAGTACTACTACTACTACTACTACTACATCCTCCAGAAAAACACCAGCACGAATACTGTGAGTACTACAAGTACTACAAGTACTACTACTACTACTACTACTACTACTACTACTACTACTACATCCTCCAGAAAAACACCAGCACGAATACTGTGAGTACTACAAGTACTACAAGTACTACTACTACTACTACTACTACTACATCCTCCAGAAAAACACCAGCACGAATACTGTGAGTACTACAAGTACTACAAGTACTACTACTACTACTACTACTACTACTATCCTCCAGAAAAACACCAGCACGAATACTGTGAGTACTACAAGTACTACAAGTACTACTACTACTACTACTACTACTACTACATCCTTCAGAAAAACACCAGCACGAATACTGTGAGTACTACAAGTACTACAAGTACTACTACTACTACTACTACTACATCCTCCAGAAAAACACCAGCACGAATACTGTGAGTACTACAAGTACTACAAGTACTACTACTACTACTACTACTACTACTACTACTACTACTACTACTACCTCCAGAAAAACACCAGCACGAATACTGTGAGTACTACAAGTACTACAAGTACTACTACTACTACTACTACTACATCCTCCAGAAAAACACCAGCACGAATACTGTGAGTACTACAAATACTACAAGTACTACTACTACTACTACTACTACTACTACATCCTCCAGAAAAACACGACCGCGAATACTGTGAGTACTACAAATACTACTATAAGTACTACAAATATTGTGAGTATTACAAGTACTACTACTACTACTACTACTACAAGTACTACAAATACTGTGAGTACTACAAATACTACTATAAGTACTACAAATTCTGTGAGTACTTACGAGTACTACAAATACTATTACAAGTACTACTACAAGTACTACAAATTCTAAAAATACTACTACATATACTACTACTACAACTGATACTACTGCTACTGGTTTAGTCCTGGTTTAGTCCTGGTTCAGTCCTGGTTCAGTCCTGGTTTAGTCCTGGTTTAGTCCTGGTTCTGTTTCAGGTCCACACTCTGGTCTTTGTGGCTCTGAGTCCTGAGGAGAAAGAATCCTGGATCCAGGTCCTGAACTCGGCCATCACCCGAGCCAAGAGCCGACCCCGAGACCCCGCCTTAGACCAGGTACGAGTCCGGGTCCAGACCCAGTCCAGACCGGGCCTGAGTCCTCTTAACACTGATAGCTCCTCTCACCTGTAGCTGTCTCACCTGTCTGTCTCACCTGTCTGTCCCTGTCCTGCAGGTGGCGCTGGAGGACATGTCTCACTGTCTGTCTCACTGTCCCTGTCCTGCAGGTGCGCTGGAGGACGTGTCTCACCTGTCTGTCCCTGTCCTGCAGGTGGCGCTGGAGGACGTGTCTCACCTGTCTGTCCCTGTCCTGCAGGTGGCGCTGGAGGACGTGTCTCACCTGTCTGTCCCTGTCTGTCTGCAGGTGCGCTGGAGGACGTGTCTCACCTGTCTGTCCCTGTCCTGCAGGTGGCGCTGGAGGACGTGTCTCACCTGTCTGTCCCTGTCCTGCAGGTGGCGCTGGAGGACGTGTCTCACCTGTCTGTCCCTGTCCTGCAGGTGGCGCTGGAGGACGTGTCTCTGGTACATTTGACAAAGGAGCGGGTTCGTGTTCCTGTGGGGCGCAGACTCCCGTCACGAGGACACCTGCTCACTGTGGTACGTCTCTCATCTCACACTGATGTCATACTGATGATGTCACACTGATGACGTCACACTGATGATGTCACACTGATGATGTCACACTGATGACGTCACACTGATGATGTCACACTGATGACGTCACACTGATGACGTCACACTGATGACGTCACACTGATGACGTCACAGCGATGATGTCACAGCGATGATGTCACACTGATGATGTCACACTGATGATGTCACACCGATGATGTCACACCGATGATGTCACACTGATGATGTCACACCGATGACGTCACACTGATGATGTCACAGCGATGATGTCACACCGATGACGTCACAGCGATGATGTCACACCGATGACATCACACTGATGATGTCACAGCGATGATGTCACACTGATGACGTCACACTGATGATGTCACAGCGATGACGTCACACTGATGATGTTACACTGATGACGTCACACTGATGATGTCACAGCGATGACGTCACACTGATGACATCACAGTGATGACGTCACACTGATGACGTCACAGCGATGACGTCACACATGAGTTTACACCAGAAACACATTTTTGTCCAACACTTTAAACATTATTTCAACCAAATAATTTACACAGACATATATATATACATATATATATATATTATATATATATATATATATATATATATATATATATATATATATATATATATATATATATATTTTTTTTTTTTTTTTTTTTTTTTTTTTTTTTGATGGAATCCCCCAGTGTGATGTTGCAGACAAAACAGTTGTGTGTGTATGTGACATGTGTATGTGACCTGTGTGTACATGTGTGTATGTGAGATGTGACATGTGACGTGTGTGACATGTGTATGTACATGTGTGTATGTGACATGTGTACGTGTGTATGTGACATGTGACGTGTGTGTGTTCTCAGGCGTCGTCGTCTCGTGGGGCTCTGACATGTGTGTATGTACATGTGTGTATGTGACATGTGTGTGTGTGACATGTGTGTGTGTGACATGTGTACGTGTGTATGTGACATGTGTGTGTGTGACATGTGTGTGTGTGACATGTGTACGTGTGTATGTGACATGTGTGTGTGTGACATGTGACGTGTGTGTGTGACATGTGACATGTGTGACATGTGTGTGTGTGACATGTGTACGTGTGTGTGTGACATGTGACGTGTGACGTGTGTGTGTTCTCAGGCGTCGTCGTCTTGTGGGGCTCTGAGCCTGGACTTGGTCTCAGAGGACGACTTGTGGAGCAGAGGATCATGGGAGCGGGGCGTGCACGTGGGGGGGGGGCGTGCACGTGGACTGCAGGGTGGTGGGGGGGGCGGCAGAGGGCGGGAACCGACGTGTCCAAACTCAGACCCAGAGAGACCCGGGTCAAGACCGGGACCAAGACCGGGTCTCTGCCCCGAGCCAGCGAGAGGAACTGGGGCCGAGGAGAAACCAGCAAAGTCCTGAAGAACCGAGGCCACGCCCAGGTCAGACCAGACTCGGACCAGACCCGGACCAGACCCGGACTAGACCAGGACCACACCCGGACCACACCCGGACCACACCCGGACTAGACCCGGACCAGACCCGGACCACACCCGGACCAGACCCGGACCAGACCCGGACTAGACCAGGACCACACCCGGACCACACCCGGACCAGACCCGGACCAGACCCGGACTAGACCAGGACCACACCCGGACCAGACCCGGACCAGAGCGGGTTTAGACCTGGTCCAGTCCTGGTTTAGACCTGGTCCAGTCCTGGTCTCAGACTCTTGGTTCTTCCAGGTGTTTAAGGGTCAGAGTCGGACTCCTCAGCCCGGGAAGAAGCTCAGTTCTCAGGGAAGAAACCGCTGTGCGTCCATGGACCAAGTCCTGACCTCCAGGTACGACCTGACCCCTGACCCCTGACCTCTCTCTGACCTCTCTCTGATCTGGTTCTGATCCCGTCTTAGACCCGGTCTGGTCCGGTCCGAGCTCCGGTCTGAGGAGGCTCCTGTGGGGCAGCTCCAGAGTCTCATCGCTCAGAAGATGCAGAGAGCCCAAGAACTGCTGGAGGAGATGAGACTGCAGGTCAGACCGGGTTTAGACCTGGTTTAGTTCTGGTTTAGTCCAGGTTTAGACCTGGTTTAGTCCTGGTTTCTGACTCTGTGTTTTTTATCAGGAGCTACAGAAAACCAAGGCTCAACGAGAACGATCCACCCACAAGAACTCGCCCAAGAACCAGACCAAGACCCAGAACCAGACCAAGACCCAGAACCAGACCAAGATCCAGTCCAGGTGAGTCCAGCTCGTGTCCTTCGGTCTGACCCAGATCCTGGACTGAGTTCAGCTGCTCCATGAACCTGAAGCTCCAGGATCTTCAGGTTCTTTGAGTCTTGGTCCTGTTCTCCAGCTGTGACGCTAAAACCAGGCACTGCCCTGTCTCAAACTCACACTCAGGTCACACACTCAGGTCACACACTCAGGTCACACACTCAGGTCACACACTCAGGTCACACACTCAGGTCTAACTCAGGTCTCTTTCAGGTCTGGAGGATCTGCATCTCCACGAGTCAAGACCAAAGACTCTCCTCAGACCAAGACCAAAGCCAGAGACCAGACCAGGGACCAGACCAGGGACCAGACCAGGGACCAGACCAGGGACCAGACCAGACCAGACCAGAGACCAGACCAGGGACCAGACCAGAGACCAGACCAGACCAGGAGACCAGGGACCAGACCAGGGACCAGACCAGACCAGACCAGGGACCAGACCAGGGACCAGACCAGAGACCAGACCAGAGACCAGACCAGGGACCAGACCAGAGACCAGACCAGGACCAGACCAGGGACCAGACCAGGGACCAGACCAGGGACCAGACTTGTCCACAATCTTCACCAAACCCAGACCAAACCAAACCACGTGAGAGTCGATCCAGATCTGGACCAGAACCAGATCTGGGTTTGGAGAAGAACCAGGAGGGACCGAAACTGGACCAGAACCACGGCCCAGAAGAGAAAGAGTCAGAAGAGAAACCAGGTCTAAACCAGGACTTGGAGGAGGTCCTGGAGGAGGACTCGGACCCGGACCAGGACCCGGACCAGGACTCGGCTCAGGTCTTTGTTTTACTGTTTTCATCACTGGTGAACTTTCTGGAGACGGGCCCGTGTTAGTCAGGTCTGTGGAGAGGCGAGTCACTCACTTCTTTTGGGTTCCATAAAAGTTCCACACTGTGGCTTTAAGTCTTTAAGTATTTTCATGACCAGGTTCTGTAAAGTTCCTCAGACCCGGTGAGACGGAAAAAAAAATTCCCAAATTTGGCTTTTTTTTGTAAATAATTGTTTGACTTTTCTTCACAAACTGCATCTTGATTTGTGTAAAATTATAATCGATATTTTCCCTTTTAAACCCGATTAAAAACACAATATAAGAGACACCAGAGATTTAAGTCTGAATAAAAATAATTGAATTCTGAATAAAAATAATTTAATTCTGAATAAAAATTTGGCTTTAAAAAGTTCACGTAAACACTAAAGTCCAAATGAAAATGAAGATTCAGAATTCAAGTTAATAGTGAACAAAGTGTTTGGTTTATTCTGATTTTAAAGCCAAATGATTTTTTTCCTGGATCTTGTTTCATGTTTATTTTTCTTTTTTCCATTTAAATTCAGTTTATAATTATAAATTCTTATTTCCGTGGAAACTCCAAGAAGAAAATTTGATTTGAGAACAACAAAAAAACCTGTAAATGTGGTCTGTGTGGGACTCATGAAAATCTCTCTTCTCTTAGGACCAGGACCAGGACTCAGACCAGGAGCAGGACCAGGACCAGGAGCAGGAGCAGGAGCAGGACTCGGACCGGACTCCCGGTGTCCAGGAGCAGCGTGCAGAGGCGGAGCGTCTCCTGCAGGAGGCGCTGTGCTCCTGGAAACAGGCCCAGGAGGTTCTGAGGGAAGTGAAGGATCTACAGAGTCAAACGCTCAGGAGACAGAGACGCAAGACCTACCAGAACCTGAAACCGGACCAGGACCAGGACCAGGACCAGAACCTAAAACCTGACAGAGACCAGAACCAGGAGCAGAACAGAGACCAGGACAAAGATCCAGGACTCAACCAGGACCAGACC
>NW_026571175.1:38547557-38557557 GCF_026225935.1 Boleophthalmus pectinirostris | reverse complement strand
GGACTTGACCAGGACTAGACCAGGACTGAACCAGGACTAGACCAGGACTTGACCAGGACTAGACCTGGACTGAACCAGGATTAGACCAGGACTAGACCAGGACTTGACCAGGACTTGACCAGGACTGAACCAGGACTAGACCAGGACTGAACCAGGACTTGACCAGGACTTGACCAGGACTAGACCTGGACTGAACCAGGACTGAACCAGGACTAGACCAGGACTGAACCAGGACTTGACCAGGACTTGACCAGGACTTGACCAGGACTTGACCAGGACTAGACCAGGACTGAACCAGGACTGAACCAGGACTGAACCAGGACTTGACCAGGACTTGACCAGAACTGAACCAGGACTGAACCAGGATTAGACCAGGACTAGACCAGGACTGAACCAGGACTAGACCAGGACTGAACCAGGACTTGACCAGGACTTGACCAGGACTGAACCAGGACTTGACCAGGACTAGACCAGGACTGAACCAGGATTAGACCAGGACTGAACCAGGACTAGACCAGGACTGAACCAGGACTGAACCAGGACTGGACCAGGACTGGACCAGGACTTGACCAGGACTTGACCAGGACTAGACCTGGACTGAACCAGGATTAGACCAGGACTTGACCAGGACTTGACCAGGACTAGACCTGGACTGAACCAGGATTAGACCAGGACTTGACCAGGACTTGACCAGGACTTGACCAGGACTGAACCAGGACTGAACCAGGACTAGACCAGGACTGAACCAGGACTTGACCAGGACTTGACCAGGACTAGACCAGGACTGAACCAGGACTTGACCAGGACTTGACCAGGACTTGACCAGGACTGAACCAGGACTGGACCAGGACTTGACCAGGACTTGACCAGGACTTGACCAGGACTAGACCTGGACTGAACCAGGACTAGACCAGGACTAGACCAGGACTTGACCAGGACTTGACCAGGACTTGACCAGGACTTGACCAGGACTAGACCAGGACTGAACCAGGACTTGACCAGGATTAGATCAGGACTTGACCAGGACTGAACCAGGACTTGACCAGGACTAGACCAGGACTGAACCAGGATTAGACCAGGACTTGACCAGGACTGAACCAGGACTAGACCAGGACTTGACCAGGACTGAACCAGGACTAGACCAGGACTGAACCAGGACTAGACCAGGACTGAACCAGGATTAGACCAGGATTGACCAGGACTAGACCTGGACTGAACCAGGACTTGACCAGGACTTGACCAGGACTTGACCAGGACTAGACCAGGACTGAACCAGGACTTGACCAGGACTTGACCAGGACTTGACCAGGACTGAACCAGGACTGGACCAGGACTTGACCAGGACTTGACCAGACTTGACCAGACTAGACTGGACTGACCAGGATTAGACCAGGACTAGACCAGGACTTGACCAGGACTTGACCAGGACTTGACCAGGACTTGACCAGGACTAGACCAGGACTGAACCAGGACTTGACCAGATTGACCAGGACTGACCAGGACTGACCAGGAGGACTTGACCAGGACTTGAACCAGGACTAGACCAGGACTGACTGACCAGGACTAGACCAGGACTTGACCAGGACTGAACCAGGACTAGACCAGGACTTGACCAGGACTTAGACCAACTGAGACCAGGACTTGACCAGGACTGAACCAGGACTAGACCAGGACTTGAACCAGGACTGAACCAGGACTTGACCAGGACTGAACCAGGAGACCAAGACCAGGACTAGACCAGGACTGAACCAGGACTAGACCAGGACTAGACCAGGACTGAACCAGGACTAGACCAGGACTAGACCAGGTCTTGTTGGGTGATTCTTCTTTGTGCAGATGTTTCCTCGGTGCAGGAGGACGAGTTTCGGTCTCGTGTTTCGGAGGTTCCTTTGTTCTTCTTGAACTCGGCTCCGGAACCGAGTCCGGTACCGGAGCCCAGAGCCCAGAAGAAGGTCCGGTACCACTGCCCGTTCTGCGGCAAAGCCTTCGCCAAAACGGACAACTTCAAATGCCACCTGCGGGCGCACACGGGCGAGAAACCCTTCAGCTGCTCCGAGTGCGGTAAACGCTTCGCCTACCACGCCTCCTTCAACAACCACAAGCGCACGCACTCGGGCGAGAGGCCGTTCGGCTGCTCCGTCTGCGGGAAAACCTTCGTCCTCAAGGCCGTCCTCAAGCAGCACATGTTCACACACCAGGAACACAAACCCTTCAGCTGCCCCGTGTGCCACCGCGGCTTCTGCAACAAACAGGGCCTCAAGCAGCACATGAGCAAACACCCCTGACCCCTGACCTCTGAACCCTGACCTCTGAACCCTGACCCCTGAACTCTGAACTCCTCCTGTGCCCCCGTGTGTCAGACTGAGCTGGTGGGAGGTAGAGGAGGAGGAGGAGAAGCAGGAGGAGGGAGGAGGAGAGAAGCGAGGAGGAGGAGGAGGAGGAGGAGCAGTGGAGGAGGAGGAGGAGCAGGAGGAGGAGGAGGAGGAGCAGGTGGAGGAGGAGGAGGAGCAGGTGGAGGAGGAGCAGGAGCAGGAGGAGAGAGGAGGAGGAGGAGGAGGAGGAGAGGAGGAGGAGGAGGAGAGGAGGAGGAGAGGGGAGGAGGAGGAGCAGGTGGAGGAGGAGGAGCAGGTGGAGAGGAGAGGAGGCAGGTGGAGGAGGGAGCAGAGTGGAGAGGAGGAGGAGGAGCGGAGGAGGAGGAGCAGGTGGAGGAGGAGGAGGAGGAGGAGGAGAGGAGGAGCAGGGGAGGAGAGGTGGAGGAGGAGCAGGTGGAGGAGGAGCAGGTGGAGAGGAGCAGGAGGGAGGAGGAGAGGTGGAGGAGGAGCAGGTGGAGGGAGGGAGGAGAGCAGGTGGAGGGAGCAGGAGGGAGGAGGAGAGGTGGAGGCAGGAGGGAGGAGGGAGCAGGTGGAGGAGGAGGAGGAGCAGGTGGGGAGGAGGAGGAGGAGCAGGTGGAGGAGGAGCAGGTGGAGAGGAGGAGGAGCAGGTGGAGGTGGAGGAAGGAGGAGGAGGAGGAGGAGGAGCAGGAGGGAGGAGGAGCAGGTGGAGGAGGAGGAGCAGGTGGAGGAGGAGCAGGTGGAGGAGGAGCAGGTGGAGGAGGAGGCGTCACTTTAGTCTCTGTTTTATGTAAAAACCTGATGAGAAATCAAACGTTTGTTTGTGGACGTCTGTGAATCTGATTAAACGTTGGACTGAAGTGGAGTCTGGGGCTGTGTTCTTTGTTCTTTTGTTCTTTGTTCTTTTGTTCTTTGTCGTTCTTGTTCGGTTCAGAAGTGTTTGACGCTGGAGGTTGTCGGGTAGATTCCTTCACTCTGAATTCTGGACCTTTAAGATTATTTAAATGAAATGTAAACCTCCAAATCAGAGTCAGAACCATGACGAGAGACAAAAGAGATGAATTTGTTGTTTACATGTTTAATAGTTAAAAACATCTGATGATAAACAGATCGAGCGCGTGCAGGTTTTTCACTTCACCTGCAGTAACTCATTTGTAACACACCTCCCCGGTTCAGCAGGTGGCGCTGTGCTCCGCTCCTGATATTTAGCGGAAGTTGACATAATTAACTGTTAAATGCTAACGATGCTAACGCGGCTTTTGTAATAATTTTAGTCTTTTTTATTCATTATTTAAATTTCCTCTTACTTTTTTCCCTTTCGGACATTTGACTCCTTTAATTAAACCTGAAAAATGTATTTCAGCGGAGGGAAAAGTTTAAAGAAGTTTAATCAAAACATCAGAGCTAACGCGGCTAACGCGGCTAGCTCCAGCTGCGGGTAGCCGCGGGTTAGCGTTAGCCTGGAGCGGTCCGGCCGCGTCCCGCCTCTGTCTCCTTAATCCCCGCTTAGACCCGGCTCTCTCCGGGTCTCTCCGGGTCTCTCCGGGTCTCTCCGGGTCTCTCCGGGTCTCTCCGGGTCTGGGCCTGTTCTGAGTCCGCGGGGGTCACACTCTGCGGGACTGAACCCGGTGCGAGCGCTTCTGCCGCGGGGAGAGCGCACAGGACGCGGCAGGACGCGGCGGAGCGCGGCACAGAAGCGGCTCGTCCACAGAGCGCGGCGCGGCGCGACGCGGAGCGGCTTTTGCAGCGGAACGAGCGGCAGCACACGGAGGTGAGACCTGAAGGACCGGGCTGGACCGAGCTGGACCGGGCTGGACCGGGCTGGACTGGGAAGACCGGGTGGGACTGGGTGGAACCGGGTGGTACCGGGTGGGACGGGCCTGGAAGCGGGCTGAGTGTGCGGGAGACGCGGGGGACGCGGGGCTGAATGTTCTGAGGAGTGCGGGGTAATGATGGAGTCCAGTCCGCACTAAACCCGGTCTGGTTCTGGTTCTGGTTCAGGTTGTGGTTCAGACCCGGGGTGGACCCGGTTTACCGCGGGTCCAAAGCGCGTTATGTGAGCGGTTCTGTTCCTGATTCTCTTGTGGACTTTGTGGGTCATTCATTGATCCAAACTGTTCCACGGCTGAAGTTTGGACGCGGGACCCACGCGTGACCGCGCGCCCCGCGTGAGCCGCGTGTTTATTTAAATGTCTCTTCGCTCGTTTCACGTTTTATATTTTCATACATTTGTGCAGAGTTGAGTTCGCGCTGGAGGCGGAGCGGTGCGCCGCTGCTCCGCGGCTCCGCGTCTCTGCAGCGGGACTCGGGGCTCGGGGCTCGGGGCTCGGGGAGAAACGCTCATGAACCGTGTTTAAAAGAACAAACTGGACCGATCCGAACCGCACCGGGTCATCCCGTGCTGATCCGTCCGTGCAGGGGACACACGCGCGTAAAACTCGAGCTTTAATGGTGTTTTTATTGTTCGGTGTTGGAGCTCTAAGATGGCTGCCACGTCTTTGTTAGTTTGCCTCGGGGCAGCTGCGGTAGAAATGGGTCACTCCCTCTGCACGTGCACGCGCGCGCACACACACACACACACACACGGGCGCGCGCACAGACCACAGAGTGATGAAGATGAAGATGAGGAGGAGGTGATGAATTATAGATGAAGCTGAGGCCTGAGACAGAACAGTGTGAGCCGTTTAAAGCTCCACTCTGGAATATTCACTCTTTAAAGCTCTTTCAGCCTCCGGCTCGTTTCCATGGAGATATTTGGCTCCCTCCTCTTCTTCATGTATCTTCTGAAGTTTCTGTTTCTATGGAAACCTGCAGGTGCTGTTCCTGCAGAAAGTTCCTCAGTGTGGCTTTAACCTGGAGGAAACAGAATCGTGCAGTTTAAATCAGGCGAAGACGATCGCTGCTTTTCCCTCACCACTCAAATCCACAGGCCCAGAGCTTTAAAAACACAGAGGAGCCCAAACATACACACGCCCCCGTCACACGCCCCCGTCACACGCCCCCGTCACACGCCCCCGTCACTGCCTCAGCTCTGTGTCCTGGAGGTGTAGTTTGGTCAAAGTGTGATGTTCTGTTTATGGTCACCGTGGTTATCGTGGTCACCGTGGTTATCGTGGTCGCCGTGGTTATCGTGGTCACCGTGGTTATCGTGGTCACCGTGGTTATCGTGGTCACCGTGGTTACCGTGTGTGTGTTTGCAGATGGAGGACGCGGTCCTGAAGGAGGAGCCTGAGGAGAGCGCCATCCTGAGCCCAGAGGAGGCGGGGCTCAGGCCGGGGGCGGAGCCGCAGGAGGGCGAAGACGACGCCCCCTACAGCGGCGACGTGAAGGACGAGGACGACGAGTGCGCCCCCTACAGCCCACACGCCTCAGGTGCACAGGGGCGGGGCCAGAGGGGGCGGGGCCATGTGTGTATTCTAGTCTGTCACTTAAACACATTCAGGAAAGGTTCTGCTCAGTTCTGTGAGTGGAAATGTTGTAGGATCCAGAGCTGAGGAACAGGAGGTTACAGTTTGGATCATTGGGACAGACCCAGACTCGGACCAGAACAGAACCGAACCTCCTGAGTCTGTTTGTGATGGTTTAAACTGGACCAGACCAGAGCTCTGGTTTCCCTCCGTCTGTGTAAATGTGTAAATGTCTCTGTGGTTCTGGTTCTGTTCCAGGACTGTGGCTGCAGACCCGACTCTCGGACCCGGAGCCCGGGACCCCGGTGAGTCCAGGTTTAGCCCCGGGTCCGGACCCGTCCCCGTCCTCAGGCTCCTTCCCCTGCCCCGTGTGTCAGGAGCGGCACCCGTCGCGGCAGGAGCTGACGGAGCACCTGACGGGTCACACGCGCGGGCGCCCGCCGCTCTGCCTGGTGTGCGGGACGCAGATGCAGAACACGGGCGACGTGCGGCGCCACATGATGACGCACAGCGGCGAGAAACCCTTCTCCTGCGACAGGTGCAACAAACGCTTCACCCGCCGCCACGCCCTGCACAACCACCAGATGAACTGTCGCCACGACAACCGCCTCACAGGCCCCGCCCCCGACCAGCAGGGCACCTTCTGCTGCTGCGTCTGCGGCCTCAGCTTCCCCACGGTGAGACGCACCTGACATGCACCTGACGCACACCCGACACGCACCCGACGCACCTGACGCACACCCGACACACACCTGACGCACCCGACGCACCTGACGCACACCTGACACACACCTGACGCACCCGACGCACCCGACACACACTGACGCACCCGACGCACCTGACGCACACCCGACACACACCTGACGCACCCGACGCAACCTGACACACACCTGACGCACACCCGACACGCACCCGACACACACCTGACACACCCGACGCACCTGACGCACACCGACACACACCTGACGCACCCGACACACACCTGACACACCACCTGACACACACCTGACGCACCCGACGCACCTGACACACACCTGACACACACCTGACACACACCTGACGCACCCGACACACCCGACACACACCTGACGCACACCCGACACACCCTGACGCACCCGACGCACACCTGACACCACACCTGACGCACCCGACGCACCTGACACACACCTGACACCCGACACCTGACACACACCTGACGCACCCTGACACACACCTGACACACACCTGACGCACCCCGATGCACCTGACACACACCTGACGCACCCGACACACACCTGACACACACCTGACGCACCCGATGCACCTGACACATACCTGACACACACCTGACGCACCCGATGCACCTGACACACACCTGACACACACCGCACCCTGATGCACCTGACACACACCTGACACACACCTGACGCACCCGACGCACCCGACACACACCTGACGCACCCGACGCACCCGACACACACCTGACACACACCTGACGCACCGACGCACCTGACACACACCTGACACACACCTGACACACACCTGACACACACCTGACACACACCTGACACACACCTGACGCACCCGACGACACCTGACACACACCTGATGCACCCGACGCACCCGACGCACCCGACACACACCTGACGCACACCTGACGCCCGACACACACCTGACGTACCCGACACACCTGACACACACCTGACGCACACCGACGCACCCGACACACACACCTGACACGCACACCTGACGCACCCGACACACACCTGACGTACCCGACGCACACACACACCTGACGCACCCGACGCACCTGACACACACCTGACGCACCCGACGCCACCTGACGCACCTGACGCACCCATGACGCACCCGACGCACCCGGCACACACCTGACGCACCCGACACACACCTGACGCACACCTGACGCACCCGACACACACCTGACGCACACCTGACCGCACCTGACGCAGACACACACCTGACGCACCTGACGCACCACCGACCACCTGACACACACCTGACGCACCACCTGACACCACACCTGACACACACACCTGACGCACCCGACGCACCTGACACACACCTGACGCACCCGATGCACCTGACACACACCTGACACACACCTGACGCACCCGATGCACCTGACACACACCTGACACACACCACACACCTGACACACCCGACACACACCTGACACACACCTGACACACACCTGACACACACCTGACGCCACCCACACCTGACACACACCTGACACACACCTGACGCACCCGACGCACCTGACGCACACCTGACACACACCTGACGCACCCTGACGCACCCGACGCACCCGGCACACACCTGACGCACACGACGCACCCGACACACACCTGACGCACACCTGACGCACACCTGACGCACCCGACACACACCTGACACACACCTGACGCACCTGACGACACACACCTGACGCACCTGACGCACCCTGACCTGACACACACTGACACACACCTGACGCACCCGATGCACCTGACACACACCTGACACACACCTGACGCACCCGATGCACCTGACACACACCTGACACACACCTGACGCACCCGATGCACCTGACACACACCTGACACACACCTGACGCACCCGACACCTGACACACACACCTGACGCACCCGATGCACCTGACACACACCTGACACACACCTGACGCACCCGACGCACCTGACACACACCTGACGCACCCGCACCCGACACACACCTGACACACACCTGACACACACCTGACGCACCCGATGCACCCTGACACACACCTGACACACACCTGACGCACCCGACCGCACCTGACGACACACACCTGACACACACCTGACGCACCCGATGCACCTGACACACACCTGACACACACCTGACGCACCCGACACCTGACACACACGACACACACCTGACGCACACCGACACCTGACGCACCCGACGCACCTGACGCACACCTGACACACACCTGACGCACCCATGACGCACCCGACGCACCCGGCACACACCTGACGCACACGACGCACCCGACACACACCTGACGCACACCTGACGCACACCTGACGCACCCGACACACACCTGACGCACACCTGACGCACCTGACGCAGACACACACCTGACGCACCTGACGCACCCGACGCACCCGACGCACCCGACACACACCTGACGCAACTGAAGCACCTGACACACATGGGGAGGTAAATATATGAAGCATTGAACCTCATTTAAAACCACACACCCCTCCTGCCCCTGTCTCCTGCCCCTGTCACCCTCCGGTCCTGCAGAGGGCGGTCCTGACGGCGCACATGGTGGTGCACGTGGGCGGGGACCCCCCTCGGTGTCAGGTGTGCACCCGGAAGGTTCGACCTCAGATCAGCGCCGTCCTGCGTCACATGATGCTCCACAGCGGCGAGAAACCCTTCACCTGCCACACCTGCCACAAGGGCTTCAGCCGCAAGAGCGCCCTGCAGCAGCACCTGCAGGTGAGCACCTGTCACCATACACACCTGTCGCTATACACCTGTCACTATACACCTGTCACTACACACACCTGCCTTGAGACTTGCAGCTGCTCAGGTCCAGGAGAGCTGGGACTTTTAAGATCTGAGGTTTATATCGACTCGAGTCGACCTGAGTCTCTGAGTCTCTTGTCCCTGCAGGTGTGCGAGGAGGCCAAGGCGCCGCAGGACGCCGTCCCCGAGTTGGACGAGTCTTTCGGGTGTTCGGTTTGCGGTCACAGGGCCGACTCCGCCTCCCTGCTCACCGATCACATGACCAATCACGTGGTGATCAGCGACTGGGGCGGCACCTGCCTCGTCTGCCACAAAACCATCCAGAAATCCAAGAACGACGTGCGACGCCACATGATGATCCACTCCGGAGAGAAACCTTTCAGCTGCTCCGGCTGCGGCAAGAGCTTCAACCGCAACTCCACCCTGCAGGTGCCAGGGGGCGGGGCCGAGGGGCTGAGGGCGGGGCCGAGGGGCTGACGGAGGGGCAGAGGGCAGGGTTTAGGGGCAGAGGGCGGGGTTTAGGGGCAGAGAGCGGGGTTAGACCTGCGTTAGGTCTCAGTCTCAGTGGTGGTTGTGGTTGTGGTCAGGTCCACATGAACATCTGCAGCATCGCGGTGCCGGTGCAGAGGGACTGTGTGGAGCGAGAGCCAGAGGAGGAGGACGAGGAGGAGGGGACCTTCGGCTGTTCTCTCTGTGACAAACACTTCTTCAGGAAAGGTCTCCTGACGGATCACCTGACGACGCACCTGAGCTCTCCGCCCGGCA
>NW_026571175.1:38525057-38532557 GCF_026225935.1 Boleophthalmus pectinirostris | reverse complement strand
CACAACGCACACAACGCACACAACACAACGCACACAACGCACACACACAACACACACACACACAACGCACACAACACAACACACACAACGCACACACACACAACGCAACACAACGCACACAACACAACACAACGCACACAACGCACAACACAACACACAACGCACACAACGCACACACAACGCACACACAACGCACACACACAACACACACACAACACACACACAACGCACACACAACACAACATACAACAACGCACACAACACAATGCACACAACGCACAACGCACACAACGCACAACACAACGCACAACGCACACACAACGCACACAACACACAACATACAACAACGCACACAACACAACGCACACAACACACAACACAAAATAACACACACAGCAGTAGCAGAAGAAAAAGAAGAAGGAGCAGTAGTAGTAGTACTTGTTGTAGTAGTAGTAGTAGTACTTGTAGTAGTAGTAGTAGTAGTACCTCTTGGTGTTGTGGACGTGGGTTCGTCACAGTCCTGTAGTAGTACTTGTAGTACTTGTAGTAGTAGTAGTAGTAGTAGTAGTACCTCTTGGTGTTGTGGACGTGGGTTCGTCACAGTCCTGTAGTAGTACTTGTAGTACTTGTAGTACTGGTAGTAGTAGTAGTAGTAGTAGTACCTCTTGGTGTTGTGGACGTGGGTTCGTCACAGTCCTGTAGTAGTACTTGTAGTACTTGTAGTAGTAGTAGTAGTAGTAGTAGTAGTACCTCTTGGTGTTGTGGACGTGGGTTCGTCACAGTCCTGTAGTAGTACTTGTAGTACTTGTAGTAGTAGTAGTAGTAGTACCTCTTGGTGTTGTGGACGTGGGTTCGTCACAGTCCTGTAGTAGTACTTGTAGTACTTGTAGTACTTGTAGTACTTGTAGTAGTAGTAGTAGTAGTACCTCTTGGTGTTGTGGACGTGGGTTCGTCACAGTCCTGTAGTAGTACTTGTAGTACTTGTAGTAGTACTTGTAGTAGTAGTAGTAGTAGTAGTACCTCTTGGTGTTGTGGACGTGGGTTCGTCACAGTCCTGTAGTAGTACTTGTAGTACTTGTAGTACTTGTAGTACTTGTAGTAGTAGTAGTAGTAGTACCTCTTGGTGTTGTGGACGTGGGTTCGTCACAGTCCTGTAGTAGTACTTGTAGTACTTGTAGTACTTGTAGTAGTAGTAGTAGTAGTACCTCTTGGTGTTGTGGACGTGGGTTCGTCACAGTCCTGTAGTAGTACTTGTAGTACTTGTAGTACTTAGTAGTAGTAGTAGTAGTAGTACCTCTTGGTGTTGTGGACGTGGGTTCGTCACAGTCCTGTAGTAGTACTTGTAGTACTTGTAGTAGTAGTAGTAGTAGTAGTAGTAGTAGTACCTCTTGGTGTTGTGGACGTGGGTTCCTCCCAGCACCAGCCGGACGCCTGGACAGGTTCTGTTCAGGTTGTAAACGCTCAGAGCTTCTTCATACGTCGCTCCTCCAACCATGAAAACCACGATGTCCTGAGGCCTACGACAAGAACCACACTGAACCCACACGGAACCGACAAGAACCCACACGGAACCCACACGGAACCGACAAGAACCCACACTGAACCCACACGGAACCGACAAGAACCCACACTGAACCCACACGGAACCGACAAGAACCCACACTGAACCCACACGGAACCGACAAGAACCCACACGGAACCGACAAGAACCCACACTGAACCCACACACGACGAACCACAAGAACCCACACGGAACCCAACACACGGAACCACACTGAACCCACACGGAACCGACAAGAACCCACACTGAACCCACACGGAACCGACAAGAACCCACACTGAACCCACACGGAACCCACAAGAACCCACACTGAACCCACACGGAACCGACAAGAACCCACACTGAACCCACACGGAACCGACAAGAACCCACACTGAACCCACACGGAACCGACAAGAACCCACACGGAACCCACACGGAACCGACAAGAACCCACACGGAACCGACAAGAACCCACACTGAACCCACACGGAACCGACAAGAACCCACATGGAACCCACACGGAACCGACAAGAACCCACACGGAACCGAAAAGAACCCACACGGAACCGACAAGAACCCACACTGAACCCACACGGAACCGACAAGAACCCACATGGAACCCACACGGAACCGACAAGAACCCACACGGAACCGAAAAGAACCCACACGGAACCGACAAGAACCCACACTGAACCGACAAGAACCCACACAGAACCCACACGGAACCGACACGGAACCAACACGGAACCGACACTGTCTCACCTGTCGTTTCACCTGTCTCACCTGTCGTTTCACCTGTCTCACCTGTCGTTTCACCTGTCTCACCTGTCGTTTCACCTGTCTCACCTGTCGTTTCACCTGTCTCACCTGTCTCGGAGGCTGCTGGGGCCCAGGTCCCTGTCTCACCTGTCGTTTCACCTGTCGTTTCACCTGTCTCACCTGTCGTTTCACCTGTCGTTTCACCTGTCTCACCTGTCTCGGAGGCTGCTCACCTGTCGTCACCTGTCTCACCTGTCGTCCCTGTTCACCTGTCTCTGCTGTCACCTGTCTCACCTGTCTCACCTGTCTCACCTCACCGTCGTTTCACCTGTCTCACCTGTCTCGGAGGCTGCTGGGGCCCAGGTCCCTGTCTCACCTGTCGTTTCACCTGTCTCACCTGTCGTTTCACCTGTCTCACCTGTCTCGGAGGCTGCTGGGGCCCAGGTCCCTGTCTCACCTGTCGTTTCACCTGTCTCACCTGTCGTTTCACCTGTCTCACCTCACCTGTCGTTTCACCTGTCGTTTCACCTGTCTCACCTGTCTCGGAGGCTGCTGGGGCCCAGGTAGGGGAACTGAGCGTCTTTGAGTCGTCCTTTGATCAGTTGGTCCAGTGTGTCCTGGAGCAGCGGCTGATGCTGCGTGTAAACGTTCTCCACCCCCTGAAACAGAACCAGAACTCAACCAGGACTCAACCAGGACCGGACCAGGACCGGACCAGGACCAGGACCGGACCGGGCCTAAACCGGGTCTAAACCAGGACTTGCCTTGAGTCCTTTGAAGAACTGTTTGGTGATGGCGACGGCGTCTGTGGCGGTGATGAGGTCACTTCCTCTGACACGTTTCCCGCCGAACTCCACCACACGAGAAACCATCTGAAAAACACCGCAATAAAACTTTAAACCCAGAAAACACCGCACTGTCTCTTTAAGGCAGATGTTTTCTGGTGTGTTTTGGTTGGTCGTGTTTGGTCGTGTGTTGGTCGTGTGTTGGTGTGTTTGGTCGTGTTTTTGGTCGTGTTTTGTCGTGTTTTGGTCGTGTTTGGTCGTGTTTTGGTCGTGTTTGGTCGTGTTTTGGTCGTGTTTGGTCGTGTTTTGGTCGTCGGTGTCGTGTGTTGGTCGTCGTGTTGGTCGTGTTTGGTCGTCGTGTTTTGGTCGTGTTTTGGTCGTGTTTTGGTCGTGTTGGTCGTGGTTGGTCGTGTGTTGGTCGTGTTTTGGTCGTGTGTTTGTCGTGTTTTGGTCGTGTTTGGTCGTGTTTTTGGTCGTGTTGTTGGTCGTGTTGGTTGTGTGTTTGGTCGTGTTTTGGTCGTGTTTTGGTCGTGTTTTGGTCGTGTTTTGGTCGTGTTTTGGTCGTGTGGTCGTGTGTTTGGTCGTGTGTTGGTCGTGTTTTGGTCGTGTGTTGGTCGTGTGTTGGTCGTGTTTTGGTCGTGTTTTGGTCGTGTTTTGGTCGTGTTTTGGTCGTGTTTTAGTCGTGTTTTGGTCGTGTTTTGGTCGTGTTTTGGTCGTGTTTTGGTCGTGTTGGTCGTGTTTTGGTCGTGTTTTGGTCGTGTTTTGGTCGTGTGTTGGTCGTGTTTTGGTCGTGTTTTGGTCGTTTTGGTCGTGTTTTGGTCGTGTGTTGTCGTGTGTTGGTCGTCGTGTTTGGTCGTGTTGTTTTGGTCGTGTTTTTGGTCGTGTTTTGGTCGTGTTTGGTCGTGTGTTGGTCGTGTTGGTCGTGTTCGTGTTTTGGTCGTGTTTTGGTCGTGTTGTTGGTCGTGTTTTGGTCGTGTTTTGGTCGTGTTTTGGTCGTGTGTTGGTCGTGTTTTGGTCGTGTTTTGGTCGTGTGTTTTGGTCGTGTGTTGGTCGTGTTTTGGTCGTGTTTTGGTCGTGTTTTGGTCGTGTGTTTTGGTCGTGTTGGTCGTGTTTGGTCGTGTTTTGGTCGTGTGTTGGTCGTGTGTTGGTCGTGTTTTAGTCGTCGTTTTGGTCGTGTTTGGTCGTGTTTGTTGTTGGTCGTGTGTTGGTCGTGTTTTGGTCGTGTTTTGGTCGTGTTTTGGTCGTGTGTTGGTCGTGTTTTGGTCGTGTTTGGTCGTGTGTTGGTCGTGTTTTAGTCGTGTTTTGGTCGTGTGTTGGTCGTGTTTTGGTCGTGTTTTGGTCGTGTTTTGGTCGTGTTTTGGTCGTGTTTGGTCGTGTGTTGGTCGTGTTTTGGTCGTGTTTTTGGTCGTGTTTTGGTCGTGTTTGGTCGTGTTTTGGTCGTGTTTTGGTGTTTTTTTCGTGTTTCGTGTTTTTGGTCGTGTGGTCGTGTGTTGGTCGTGTTGTTTGGTCGTGTTTTGGTCGTGTTTTGGTCGTGTTTTGGTCGTGTTTTGTCTTGGTCGTGTTTTAGTTTTAGTCGTGTTTTGGTCGTGTTTTGGTCGTGTTTTGGTCGTCGTGTGTTGGTCTTGGTCGTGTTTTGGTCGTGTTTTGGTCGTGTTTTGGTCGTGTTTTGGTCGTGTTTTGGTCGTGTTTTAGTCGTGTTTTAGTCGTGTTTTGGTCGTGTTTTGGTCGGGTCTTTACCTGCGCGGCGTTGCCGTGGTCGCTCTGACACGCCAGCTCCTGCTCCACCTCGGACACTTCCATCAGGAGCCTCTCGGACACGAGCCTGGACAGTTCCCCCACCACCGTCACGTGTTTGGAAACCGTCCCAGACATTTTCTTAAACTGAGGATACGTCTCCACAAACGCCTGAGACCAGAGACCGGAGACCAGGGTTAGACCACAGACCGGACCACAGACCGGACCACAGACCGGACCACGGACCGGACCACGGACCGGACCACGGACCGGACCACGGACCGGACCACAGACCGGACCACAGACCAGACCAGAGAGACCAGGGTTAGACCACGGACCGGACCACGGACCGGACCACGGACCGGACCACGGACCGGACCACGGACCGGACCACGGACCGGACCAGAGACCGGACCACAGACTGGACCAGAGAGACCAGGGTTAGACCAGAGACCACATCTGTGACCCTGACTCTGGCACATGAAGCAACTTTATGAATACAGAGAAGCACGAAGAACTGAAGAGGAGGAGGTCAGGAGGTGGAGAGGAGGAGGTCAGGAGGAGGTCAGGAGGAGGTCAGGAGGAGGTCAGGAGGTGGAGAGGAGGAGGAGTCAGGAGGAGGTCAGGAGGTGGAGAGGAGGAGGTCAGGAGGAGGAGGAGGTCAGGAGGAGTTACCTTCATGTCGGAGATGGACTCCAGCTTCTGTTGTCCTTTGGGACGTTTCTTCTGAAAATCCTCCATCAGGTTTTTGATGTTTGTCCCGATTTCCCCGAAGTTCAAGTACAAGTTCTACAAGAAACAAACCGTCAGATGCCCTCCCCTTGTGTTGTTGTTGTGTTGTTGTTGTTGTTGTTGTTGTGTGTTGTTGTTGTTGTGTTGTGTTGTTGTGTTGGTGTTGTTGTGTAGTGTTGTTGTGTTGTTGTTGTGTGTTGTTGTTGTGTTGTTGTGTTGTTGTTGTGTAGTGTTGTTGTTGTGTTGTTGTGTTGTTGTTGTGTTGTTGTGTTGTGTTGTGTTGTGTGTGTGGTGTTGTGTTGTTGTGTTGTTGTTGTTGTTGTTGTGTTGTTGTTGTGTAGTGTGTTGTTGTGTTGTGTTGTTGTGTTGTGTTGTTGTTGTGTAGTGTTGTTGTGTAGTGTTGTTGTTGTGTTGTTGTTGTTGTTGTTGTTGTTGTGTGTTGTTGTGTGTAGTGTTGTTTTGTGTGTGTTTGTGTGTTGTTGTGTTGTTGTGGTGTTGTTGTTGTGTAGTGTTGTTGTGTAGTTGTTGTTGTTGTTGTGTTGTGTTGTGTTGTGTTTGTTGTGTTGTTGTTGTTGTGTTGTGTGTTGTTGTTGTTGTGTGTTGTTGTTGTTGTTGTGTAGTGTTTGTTGTGTTGTGTTGTGTTTGTGTTGTGTGTTGTTGTGTAGTGTTGTTGTGTTGTTGTTGTTGTTGTTGTTGTTGTTGTTGTGTTGTTGTTGTGTTGTGTTGTTGTTGTGTATGTGTTGTTGTGTAGTGTTGTTGTTGTGTGTTGTTGTTGTTGTGTGTTGTTTGTTGTGTAGTGTGTTGTTGTGTGTTGTTGTTGTTGTAGTGTTGTTGTGTTGTGTGTTGTTGTTGTTGTTGTTGTTGTTGTGTGTTGTTGTGTGTGTTGTGTGTGTGTTGTTGTTGTGTTGTTGTGTTGTGTTGTGTTGTTTGTAGTGTTGTTGTGTTGTGTTGTGTTGTTGTTGTGTTGTGTGTTGTTGTTGTTGTTGTGTTGTGTTGGTGTTGTTGTTGTGTTGTGTTGTTGTGTAGTGTTGTTGTAGTGTTGTTGTTGTGTTGTTGTGTTGTGTTGTTGTGTGTGTTGGTGTTGTGTTGAGTTGTTGTTGTGTTGTTGTGTGTTGTGTGTTGTGTTGTTGTTGTGTTGTTTGTTGTGTTGTTGTTGTTGTTGTTGTTGTGTGTTGTTGTGTGTTGTTGTGTTGTTGTTGTGTAGTGTTGTTGTGTTGTTGTTGTTGTTGTTGCGTTGGCGTCTCACGTTGGCGTAGAACTCGTCGTTGTCGGCGCACAGAACCACCTCCTTCAGGTCTTTACTGACGCCAGGAACTCGAGACAAGTCGATTCGATTATTATTCAAACCCAACAACTCGTGAACCATCGCCTGGTACGTCCACTGAAAACACACAACACACACACACACCACGCACAACTGTTACACACAACTGTTACACACACCACGCACAACTGTTACACACACCACGCACAACTGTTACACACACCACGCACGACTGTTACACACACCACGCACAACTGTTACACACACCACGCACAACTGTTACACACAACTGTTACACACACCACGCACAACTGTTACACACAACTGTTACACAAAAGTTCTGCACTTTTCCAAAAGGTGAATACTTGAATCTGATTGGTCGAAGTGTCACAGCAACAGAACAAAGTTTATTTAATCCAGCACCTGTCACCTGCCCCTGTGCACCTGCCCCTGTGCACCTGCCCCTGTGCACCTGCCTGGCTGTTACCTGGTTGAGCAGGGGGTGGGGGGTTTGGCTGTTACCTGGTTGAGCAGGGGGGGTTGGCTGTTACCAGGTTGAGCGGGGGGTGGGGGGTTGGCTGTTACCTGGTTGAGCAGGGGGGTTGGCTGTTACCTGGTTGAGCAGGGGTGGGGGTTTGGCTGTTACCTGGTTGAGCGGGGGGGTTTGGCTGTTACCTGGTTGA
>NW_026571175.1:38510057-38517557 GCF_026225935.1 Boleophthalmus pectinirostris | reverse complement strand
TGGTGTGGGTGAGGGTGAGGGTGGGGGTGAGGGTGGTGGTGAGGGTGGTGGTGAGGGTGGTGGTTGAGGGTGGGGGTGGTGGTGAGGGTGGTGGTGAGGGTGGGGTGAGGGTGAGGGTGGTGGTGTGGGGTGAGGGTGGGTGAGGGTGAGGGTGGGGGTGAGGGTGGGGGTGAGGGTGGTGGTGAGGGTGGTAGTACCTTGGTGGGGCGCAGGAAGCACAGGGCCTTCAGGTGTTTCATGGGTTCTCTGTTTTGGGACTCGATCCTCTCGAACAGATAAACCTCCTTCTGCAGGATCTCAGACTGAGAGTAAACCACACTCACCACACTCGTCTGGAACCACACGGAACATACAGAACTCAGAGAACATACAGAACACACGAAGAGCATACGGAGAACATGGAGAATGTACAGAACATATAGAGAACATACAGAATACAGAAATGATCTGTACAGTAACATGAGCACTTTTGCTCATGGAGAACATCTCCTCAGAGGAACTTTCACTGGAGACCACTGTCCTGTTGTATCGTGTGGCAGTGTTCCGGTGGAGAACACTCTCGGGCAGTGTTCCGGTGGAGAACACTCTCGGGCAGTGTTCCGGTGGAGAACACTCTCGGACAGTGTTCCGGTGGAGAACACTCTCGGGCAGTGTTCCGGTGGAGAACACTCTCGGGCAGTGTTCCGGTGGAGAACACTCTCGGGCAGTGTTCCGGTGGAGAACACTCTCGGGCAGTGTTCCGGTGGAGAACACTCTCGGGCAGTGTTCCGGTGGAGAACACTCTCGGGCAGTGTTCCGGTGGAGAACACTCTCGGACAGTGTTCCGGTGGAGAACATTAACTCTCGCCCTTCACATGTTCTCTGGAGCAGCTGAGACAAGAGCGAGACTCGTTTCCACTGACACTTGGTTTATTAAACATTTAAAACCAAACGACACCGAGTCTCCACAGCACCAAGTCTGAATCACACATGAAACACAACTGAGTCGGTTTAACAGCGGCACGGCACATGACCTGACCTGAGCCCAGACGTGTGTGTCCGTCACACAGCAACACAACAAGAGACGACCTGTGACCTGTGACCTTCCAGTGTAATAAAAATAAAAGGACGCCACCACATGGTGCAATCAAGTATTACAGTATCAACAGTAAAATAAATGTAACACTGACTGTTACAGTGTCCATCACCACCTCTGCTGCCTCTTTTACCCTCAAACCTTTGACCCTGTCCCTCTGTCCTCCTGTCACCTCCTGTCCCTCTGTCCCCCTGTCCCTCTGTCCTCCTGTCACCGTCTGTCCCTCTGTCCCTGTCCTCCTGTCACCGTCTGTCCCTCTGTCCCTGTCCTCCTGTCACCTGTCTGTCCCTCTGTCCCTGTCCTCCTGTCACCTCCTGTCCCTCTGTCCCTGTCCTCCTGTCACCGTCTGTCCCTCTGTCCCTGTCCTCCTGTCACCTCCTGTCCCTCTGTCCTCCTGTCCCTCTGTCCTCCTGTCACCGTCTGTCCCTCTGTCCCTGTCCTCCTGTCACCTGTCTGTCCCTCTGTCCCTGTCCTCCTGTCACCGTCTGTCCCTCTGTCCCTGTCCTCCTGTCACCGTCTGTCCCTCTGTCCCTGTCCTCCTGTCACCTCCTGTCCCTCTGTCCCTGTCCTCCTGTCACCGTCTGTCCCTCTGTCCCTGTCCTCCTGTCACCGTCTGTCCCTCTGTCCCTGTCCTCCTGTCACCTCTGTCCCTCTGTCCCTGTCCTCCTGTCACCGTCTGTCCCTCTGTCACCTGTCCTCCTGTCACCGTCTGTCCCTCTGTCCCTGTCCTCCTGTCACCGTCTGTCCCTCTGTCCCTGTCCTCCTGTCACCGTCTGTCCCTCTGTCCCTGTCCTCCTGTCACCGTCTGTCCCTCTGTCCCTGTCCTCCTGTCCCCGTCTGTCCCTCTGTCCCTGTCCTGTCCTGTCTGTCCCGTCTGTCCTGTCCTCCTGTCCCTGTCCCCTGTCCCCTGTCCCCTCCCCGTCTGTCCCTCTGTCCCTGTCCTCCTGTCCCCGCCCTCGACGCTACCCCCTCTCCTCTCACTGCCTGTCACCGCCTGTCCCTCGGTCCCTCTGTCCCTCGGTCCCTCTGTCCCTCGGTCCCTCTGTCCCTCCCTCTGTCCCTCGGTCCCTCTGTCCCTCGGTCCCTCTGTCCCTCGGTCCTCGTCTCACCGTCTCTCGGTCCATGAGCAGAACTTTCATCCCGGAGCCGCTGGTCTCGATCATTTTGGAGACGTACTGTTTCACGGCGAGCGTCACGTTCATGTTTGGGCTCCGACGCTGCGCTGAAGAGAAAAAACAAAACGAATGAAAAAGTCGAAGTTAAATGTTGAATTTGTTTTCAGGTCTGGTGATTCTGCAGCTGCAAAACCCAAACACTGCGGCACTTCCTTCCGGTCCCGTGACGTCATGACGCACGTCTCCGTCCAAATCCAAATAAACCAACATTTCCAAAGCTTTTTTCACTTTGTGCAAAAATAATTTTATGTATGTTTCAAGGGAATAAAACATGATTTTGTGCCTATGTAAACTGTTAATTTGTAAAACTTTAAGAGCACTTATATTTGCTTATTTGTGGGCAAATTTTGGATTAAACTACAGTTTGCGTGTCTTAATTAGGTTTTAATAAACAAAACTGTATATAAATAAAATGCTGTTATGAATGTCTGAATGTTTATTATAATGTACATTTTTTTCCTGAGCATGTTTTAGTTTTTCTGCTTTAATCGGACCTTTAAGTTCAGAATAACGCGCACGTGCTGAGAGGTTCTTCCTGAATATTTGACCTGCTTTATATGATTAGTTTAGTATAGGATTATTTGGTATTTTTCTGAACCTGAAGCTGGAATTTTGGAGTTTTGGAGGTTTTTGGAGTTTTTTTGGGGAGTTTCAGTGTTTGTGTCACGTGCGCAGCGCAGACATAGTGGGTCTATATGCAGCAGGAGGTTAGCATTAGCCCCGGTTTGGCATCAGCAGTATGTGAGTATAAAACACTCTTTAAACACTTTTATCACAAATATTCTCCGATGTTTCGTAGCGCTGTGGTGTTGTCTAAACGTAGACATGTTTCGTTCTTAAATGCACCGCTTGTTGTGAGGATAAATTAAAAATAAAACCGCAGCCGGAGCACATGTATCCTTCCGCCAGGGGCTGTACACGGAGCGGCGGAGGGATACCTGAGCTAGCCGGTGTTAGCCGGTGTTAGCTTGTCCCAGAGCTGCAGGATCCTGCAGGAAACAAACAAACCTCCAACAAAAGTCACGTTTACCGCGAATAAAAGCTCCAGCGGCCCCGGAGCTGCGGCAGGTGAGGAGGACTCGCGCTGTGCGAAGGTTTAAATCAGGTGTGAGTGAGTTTGTGGAGTTAGCAGCAGGTTTAGCCCGGAGCTAACTGAGGAGCTAACAGCAGAAAAAACCTCCAAAAACAACAAACAAATGGAAATAACGCTGCGGTGACGCAACTGACACGTGAAAAGAACTGTACTTTTATTCATCCTACGTGTTTGTTTTGTCACAGGGAAAAGTTTCTGAAGTTTGTGTTTTGGCTGCATTGCACTTAGCTTAGCATGCTAACTCTGGTTTAGGATTTGAATTAAAACTGTTTAATTATAAACATCAGAATTAGGCTCAAAACAGAAAAGAGTTCAGCAAAGTCTTGTTTATTTGTTTAAGATTAAAAACTGTGATTTTTGTGACATATTTCCTGTAAAAACTGTGTTAAAGTTCTGTCAGCTCTGAACATCAGCTCTCACTGTTGGGAAGGAAACTTTAAAGGGACAGTCTGGAATTTTACACATAAAGCCTCATTTCCCCGCGAGCCACAGTGTTGGAGACACTTTTTAACCCTCATGCTCTCCTGGAAGATTTTTTTTCCTTCCCGCTCTCTCTCCAGGTGAGAAAATAAATATTTGAGTCTGATTGACCCGCGCCAAGAGCCGGAGGGAAAAACAAATGTCTTTGGGTGAATGTGACTGTGAGGAGAGCGAGAGGGTTAAATACTCCATCCAGTCGTTGTATTTACAGAGGTCTCTGGTGTTAGACCAGTGCAGGTCAATGGTCACAGTTATTCTGACACTAAAAACAGTTTTACCCACTTCACAAAACACCAAAGAAAATCTGTTTTTACTCCAGACCCAGTCAACATCTGTGTCCACACTTTTACTCAGGGACTGTTTTCTCTTTGCTCTAAAGAATAACCACCTCCCTTCAACAGAGACCCGTGTGAGACCCGTGTGAGACCCGTGTGAGACCCGTGTGAGACCCGTGAGAGACCCGTGAGAGACCCGTGTGAGACCCGTGTGAGACCCGTGTGAGACCCGTGTGAGACCCGTGTGAGACCCGTGAGACACTCGTCGTCCTGCTCCTGTTGTGTCGATCAGTGGATTATAAAACCGTCCCGCAGCACCATGGTGAATCAGTGTTCCTTTAACAACTGTGAAAATAAAGCTCGCAAATGGACTCCACAAAGTTTCCACCACTTTCCACTAAAAGACAAGAAAAGACTGAAACTGTGGCTCCGCGCGGCCGGACTGGACCCGGACACGCCGCGCGAGTCTCTGCGCAACCGCATGATCTGCAGCGACCACTTCAGCCCGGCCGACTTCACCAACTCCAGGATCAAACCGTTTCTCAAACCCACCGCAGTGCCGGCCGTCTTTTCACGTGCACCAATCACCTCCGACGAAGAAGAGGAAGAAGAAGAGGTTTGTGCTCTTCCTCCTGTCATGAAGGTCCAGTGATCATGACTTTAACTTAACTCAAACTAGTGTTACTAGTGTCTCTCTGAACACTCTTGTAATAAAAACAAGTCTGATTTAGTTCAAATTTAAGTTTATAAAATTGTAAAAAGTCTTCTCAAACACAACTGTTTACAGACTAAATTCTGAACCAGCATGGATTCTGATTGGTCCGTGTTTGTTTTTTGTGGATTCTGATTGGTCCGTGTTTGTTTTTCGTGGATTCTGATTGGTCCGTGTTTGTTTTTCGTGGATTCTGATTGGTCCGTGTGTGTGTGGTGGATTCTGATTGGTCTGTTTGTTTTTCGTGTATTCTGATTGGTCCGTGTGTGTGTGTGTGTGTGTGGTGGATTCTGATTGGGCCGTGTGTGTGCGCTGGATTCTGATTGGTCCGTGTGTGTGTGCTGGATTCTGATTGGTCCGTGTTTGTTTTTCGTGGATTTTGATTGGTCCGTGTGTTGTCGTTTGCAGATGGGGCAGGACGAGCCTCCAGGGGGCGCTGTGGCTTGGATGTTTGATTCTGACACTGTAATAAAAACTGAAGGTACGATCACAGGGGGATTGTGGGTAAATATTAACGACCACAATTAAATTTGTGATTTAGTTTTCAAAGGTTTAAACCGGAGGAAAGGTCACACGGTTCACACACACTGAGATTATTCCAGAAAGATATTTTTCTTTAAGAAGTCACATTATTTTTATATTTAATCATGTTTTTCACTGTGTTGCCGTGGCGACGGGGAAAGCTCCGTGTTTATCTTAATGACACAGTTTCACAAAGTCATAAAACACATCATTAGTTTGACTGAAGAACATGAACTCTGGTCCAGTGACTCCAGGTCGACCCACTCAGAAAACTCCAGAGTGTCAGAGTCGTTTTCTGCACGGTGTTGCCATGGTGACGTACCACCCCACGAAGGCGACCTGAGGCGACCTGAGTGTGACAGACACGAGCAGCTTTCACTTTCTTTTGTTTTATGTTTTCCTGATGCAGACGAAGTCCCAGATCCAGACCAGACTCAGACCAGACTCAAGACCAGACTCAAGAACTCTACCAGAGCTACACCTCACACGCCGAAGACGACCTGAGCTCCGACCTGAGCTCCGACCTGAGTCCTGACCTCAGTCCTGACCAGAGCCCACCTCAGGTCCAGATTAAACCTGAGATGAGTCCAGTCAATGCTTTGACCCAAAGTCCTGGTTCAGATTCAGCTGGGGTCCCAAAATCAGTCCAGACCTCACAGATCAAAGAAGACCCGAGTCCAGACCTGAGTCCAGACCCGAGTCCAACTCAGAGACCAGCCCAAAGTCCAGCCCAGAGTCCAGACCCGAGTCCAACTCAGAGACCAGCCCAAAGTTCAGCCCAGAGTCCAGACCCGAGTCCAACTCAGAGACCAGCCCAAAGTCCAGCCCAGAGTCCAGCCCAGTCCATTGTGGTCCGAGTCCCGGCTCTGGCCCTCATTCAGGCTCTAGTCCAAAGTTCTGGTAAGACTCAGGTTCGGATCCCGCTCCAGACCGGAGGTCCTGGTTCAGTCCTGGTTCCGTCTGCGGCTCAGGGTCACATTCGCTTCACGGCGTCGGTCCAGAGCGGATCAGTCCAGAACCAAACCCCAAGTCCTGGGATCATCCTCAGACCAACCACGAACCAGAGTCTAGGACCGGGTCTGGCTTTAGTCCGCCCTCCTCGGCCCAATCTGGTCCCAGGTCCAAGTGGAGTCCAGACCCAGACCCAGAACCAGGTCCGAGCTCAGGTCCAACCCAGAGCTCAAATACAAATCCAAGTCCAAGGCGCAGTTCCATCTTTGGTCCAGAAACAAGTCCAGACCAAGTCCCATATGATGACCGTAGTCCCGAGACCGGACCCGAGACCGGACCCGAGACCAGACCCGAGACCAGACCCGAGACCAGACCCGAGACCGGACCCGAGACCGGACCCAGTCCTGGTTCGGATCCCTCTGCCTCCTGAAGCGGTTCGTTCTGTCAGTCCTCCTCTGACCACCACCCCCATCAAGGTAAGACGCACAACTACACACGGACGCACAACTACACACAAACACACAACTACACACAGACGCACAACTACACACGGACGCACAACTACACACAAACACACAACTACACACGGACGCACAACTACACACGGACGCACAACTACACACGGACGCACAACTACACACGGACGCACAACTACACACGGACGCACAACTACACACAAACAACGCACAACTACACACGGACGCACAACTACACACAAACACACAACTACACACGGACGCACAACTACACACAGACGCACAACTACACACGGACGTACAACTACACACAAACACACAACTACACACGGACGCACAACTACACACAACTACACACAGACGCACAACTACACACAAACACAACTACACACAACACACAAACGCACAACTACACACAGACGCACAACTACACACGGACGCACAACTACACACGGACGTACAACTACACACAGACGCACAACTACAAACGGACGCACAACTACACACGGACGCACAACTACACACAAACACACAACTACACACAGACGCACAACTACACACAGACGCACAACTACACACAGACGCACAACTACACACAAACACACAACTACACACAAACGCACAACTACACACAGACGCACAACTACACACAAACACACAACTACACACAGACACATAACTACACACAAACGCACAACTACACACAAACGCACAACTACACACGGACGCACAACTACACAC
>NW_026571175.1:38482557-38507557 GCF_026225935.1 Boleophthalmus pectinirostris | reverse complement strand
GTGAGCCCCTCCCACCGCATCTCAGCTTCACATCGTTCAGTCCCGGTTCAGTCCCGGTTCAGTCCCGGTTCAGTTCCGGTTCAGTTCTGGTTTTGTCGTTGCAGGAGACGTTTTTCGAAAATCTGAGGCAAAGATCATAACCCCGCCCCCTGCACGTGTGACATCACTCAAACCCCGCCCAAGTGTGACATCACAGAAGCTCCTCCCACAGAAGCCCAAAGTCGCCACTCTGCTCCAGAAAGGTACGAGAACACGAACGAGAACACGAACGAGAACGCGGAAGAGAACACGAACGAACACGAAGGAGAACACATGAGAACACGAACGAACAAGAACGAGAACGTGAACACGAACGAACGAGAACGCGGAAGAGAACACAAACGAACACGAACGAACACGAACGAACACGAACGAACACGAAAGAACACGAAGGAGAACACGAACGAACATGAACAAGAAACACGAAAGAACACGAACGAGAACACGAAAGAACACGAAGGAGAACACGAAAGAACACGAAGGAGAACACATGAGAACACGAACGAACGAGAACGTGAACACGAACGAACACGAACGAGAACACGAACGAACACGAAAGAACACGAAGGAGAACACATGAGAACACGAACGAACATGAACAAGAACACGAACGAACGAGAATGTGAACATGAGCGAGAACACGAACGAGAACACGAACATGAGCGAGAACACGAACGAGAACATGAACCCCTCACACCTGGAGCAGAGCCACTGTGAACAACACAACACCATCTTGGATTTTTGAGATTTTATTATAGTTCTGTGATCTGTGCGGTCGGTGTGTGTGTGCGTTGTGTTTTTGTGTTTCATCTGAGTGTGTGTGTGTTGTGTTTCATCTGAGTGTGTGTGTGTTGGGTTTCATCTGAGTGTGTGTGTGTTGTGTTTATTCTGAGTGTGTGTTGTGTTTCATCCGAGTGTGTGTGTGTTGTGTTTCCGTAGAGATGATCCCGGTTCCTCCTCCAGATTGTCGTCGGTGTCAGAGCCGCTTCAGCCCCGTCCCCGAACTCAGAGGCTTCGTCTGTGTAAGTCTGTCAAACTCACTCTGAGCTCTAGTCCCGGTCTAGTCCCGGTCTAGTCCCGGTCTAGTCCCGGTCTAGTCCCGGTCCAGTCCTGGTTCAGTCCTGGTTCAGTCCCGATCTAGTCTCGGTCTAGTCTCGGTCTAGTCCCGGTCTAGTCCCGGTCTAGTCCCGGTCCAGTCCCGGTCTAGTCCCGGTCTAATCTCGGTCTAGTCTCGGTCTAGTCTCGGTCCAGTCCAGTCCCGGTCTAGTCCCGGTCTAATCTCGGTCTAGTCTCGGTCTAGTCTCGGTCCAGTCCAGTCCCGGTTCAGTCCCGGTTCAGTCTCGGTTCAGTCTCGGTCCAGTCCCGGTCCAGTCCCGGTCCAGTCTCGGTCCAGTCTCGGTCCAGTCTCGGTCCAGTCTCGGTCCAGTCTCGGTTCAGTCCTGGTTCAGTCCCGGTCTCGTTCACAGATGTGCAGCTCTGACCTGAGTTCGTCGCTTCAGACTCTGAAGTTAAAGAGAAAAGACGAAAGGCTGAAGTTGAAACTGAAGAAGTTGACGCAGAAACAGAAGAACAAACCTCAGAGCTACTGTCCATCTGCAGCCGTGAGTCCACCTGCCCCCCTCCTCACACTGTGTGACGCTAACCCCACGCACTGCTCTGTCTGACACTCTGACATAGACCAGAAGGACCCCACTGACCCCACTCACCCCACTGACCCCACTGACCCCACACCCACTGACCCCACTGACCCCACTGACCCACTCACCCCACTGACCCACTGACCCACTGACTGCCCACTCACCCCACTCACCCCACTGACCCCACTGACCCCACTCACCCCACTGACCCACTGACCCACTGACCCCACTGACCCCATTCACCCCACTGACCCCACTGACCCCATTCACCCCACTCACCCCACTGACCCCACTGACCCCACCACCCCACTCACCCCACTCACCCCACTGACCCACTGACCCCACTGACCCCACTGACCCCACTGACCCCACACCCCATTCACCCCTGACCCCACTGACCCCACTGACCCCACTCACCCCTCACCCACTGACCCCACTGACCCCACTCACCCCACTGACCCCACTGACCCCATTCACCCACCCACCCACTGACCCCACTCACCCCACTGACCCCACTGACCAAACTCACCCCACTGACCCCACTCACCCCACTGACCCCACTGACCCCACTGACCCCACCCCACCACCACCCCACTGACCCCACTGACCCCACTGACCCCACTGACCCCACTCACCCCACTGACCCCACTCACCCCACTCACCCACTGACCCACTGACCCACTGACCCCACTGACCCCACTGACCCACTGACCCCACTCACCCCACTGACCCCACTCACCCCACTGACCCCCACCCACTGACCCCACTGACCCCACTCACCCCACTGACCCCACTCACCCACTCACCCCACTGACCCCTCACCCCACTCACCCCACTCACCCCACTCACCCCACTGACCACTCACCCCACTGACCCACTCACCCCACTGACCCCACTGACCCCACTCACCCCACTCACCCCACTGACCCCACTCACCCCACTGACCCCACTCACCCCACTGACCCCACCCCACTACCCCACTCACCCCACTGACCACTGACCCCCACTCACCCCACTCACCCCACTCACCCCACTGACCCCACTCACCCACTGACCCCACTGACCCCACTGACCCCACTGACCCCACTGACCCCACTCACCCCACTCACCCCACTGACCCCACTGACCCCACTGACCCCACTCACCCCACTGACCCCACTGACCCCACTCACCCCACTCACCCCACTGACCCCCACCCCACACCCCACTGACCCCACTCACCCCACTGACCCCACTCACCCACTGACCCCACTCACCCCACTCACCCCACTGACCCCACTCACCCCACTCACCCCACTCACCCCACTGACCCCACTCACCCCACTGACCCCACTGACCCCACTGACCCCACTGACCCCACTGACCCCACTGACCCCACTCACCCCACTGACCCCACTCACCCCACTCACCCCACTCACCCCACTGACCCCACTGACCCCACTGACCCCACCCACTGACCCCACTCACCCCACTCACCCCACTGACCCCACTGACCCCACTCACCCCACTGACCCCACTGACCCCACTCACCCCACTCACCCGATCACAGGAGCATGAACATGTGCTGCTTTGATCCACTTTGTATTTTCTCTTTTCAGACAATCATAAACCTTTTTTGTGAGTGTTTACTAACGTGTGCATCGTGTCACCATGGTAACTGCTGAACATTCTGCCATAGAGGCACATGTAGAACACCCCGCTACACACACTGCACTGTCACTGCAAAAGCGTCAATAATCCTCTTCTAATGTGTGTAAATGTCCCACAGTGGGGCTTTAACCCTGTTCTAACGTAGTCGTGGTTTCTTTCAGTCTCTGAAACTCTGTTACACCTGGTGATGTCATCAGGTGCGGCCTTCTCCATAAAAATGCTCTTTAAAGAGACCGGAGAAAATCAGTTTCTCTGGTGATGAAACTCCTGATCCTCACGTGACTCTGTGTTTGTGATGATGTTGTCCAGTCCTTTTTTCTGCAGAAACAGTTTTAGACCTTTTCAGTTCAGATATTGATACCGATACTTTGGCTTTACAAATCTGCCGATACCCAGTATAAACCGATACCAGTGTAGAAAAAAATGTCACTCATGTCGTTAAAACACAGTGAACTTCTGACACCTGAGCTCCACTGGAGAAGAGAATATGAACAAAAACATCTGAGACAAACTCAGACTCTAAATCTTTTACAGGATATAAAATAAATATTATAAAACCCACCAGGAGTCGGGCTTAACTGATGTTAAGGAGCCGATACCTGATCCAGGTGAGCGCGCCCCCTGCAGGTGGAGTCCTGTGAGTGCAGGTTGGGTCAGGGACAGGTGCACAACAGTTTCGTTTGTTTAGTTGAATCCAGAGGTAGATTTCTGTTTCCTGTCTCTTTCAGAGTAAAAGCCTCTCGTCTTTACAGAAGCCCCTGAGAGCGCCGGGTCACTTCCTGTCTGAGCCCCGCCCCTGTGCCAGCCCAGGCGTGTCCAGGCTCCGCCCCTCCTCACAGGTGATCCCGGGCACGTCCAGGCTCCGCCCCCCCGCACAGACGAGCTCTGCGGGCCCCTCCCCCTCGGACAGGTGCGGCGGCGCGGGCGTGTCCGCGGGGGGCGTGTCCGTGGGGGGCGTGTCTCAGGGGCGGCTCGTCATCCGTCTGGAGGATTTTTACTACGGCAGCTCGGAGGGACACGTGGGCGCTCAGAGACGAGAGGTCAGGTCGTACCGCTGTGTGAGCTGCCCCAAGACGCTACACAACAACATCAGGTATGAACATATGAACTGACTCCAAGAATACTCCAGTACTTTTACTACAAGTACTGCACCTGTCATTACTACTGCTTCAGTGTGTGTACAAGCCTGGGTTTACGGCGCAGTAAACGGGGAGAAGTGTCTTTTTGATGTGTTCACTTGTGTCTGTTAAAACTTTGTAGTGACATTTAGATTTTCTTTCACATCATTTAACAGTAACACAAGTTTTTTTCTGAACATGTAAAAGTCAAACTGACAGAAAACGTGAACTAACAGACTGTTTATCAGAACAAGCTGTGATTCCTGACGTTATATTAAACTTATAAACTTCCATATTTCTCTGACTGTTACAATGGAACGAATTTACAACTGATGTCGGGAAAACTGACTCAGATTTATCCACCACCAACCAATAGAACGAGACATAAACCCAGACTGACCCGGGACTGGACCCGGGACTGGACCCGGGACTGACCCGGGTGTAAACTGTGCTGTGTTGCAGGTTGATGAATCACATGATGGATCACGTGATGGACTGTGGGGACTTCTGCTGTCGTCACTGTTTGCGTCAGATCGCTCCTCTGTACAGACTGCAGCACCACCTGGAGGCCGTGCACGGACCTGACAGCTCCAGCTCCACAGGTCCGTCCCTGTCACAGCTACACAACGCAACAACACAACTACAACACAACAGAACTACATCACAACACAACACAACACATGGAGAGAGCTCCGTCCTGCAGAGAGCCGGGGCGCTCTGCAGGACGGAGGTTCATTAGTGGTGTGTGTGTGTGTGCATGCGTGTGTGTGTGTGTGTGTGTGTTAGAGCTCTGAATCTGTAGTTTTGGGCGAGTGTAATATTTTGAAAACAATAAAAGAAACACGGAGATCTAAATATGACGTCTTACCCCAGAACACCCCCTCTGTAATACCCCAGAGAAACAAATACCTCCTCTTTAACCATAGACGCCTCAGGTCAGGCGGCGGCGCCTCGGGTCAGGCGGCGCTTTGGGTTGGGCTCTGTACAGTCTCCAACCTGTAACTCTCGTGTGGATTTGTGAATCACACGTGTCGTGCTGAATCAAACTGATTTATAAATGTGTAATTTTGGTGACTAATGTTGTGCACTAAATAAATGTATAAACATTTAACTGTGCCTCATCTGAGCCCGTGGCTCTTTTACATTTACTCAGATTCTTGTGATGGTCAAGAAGCTCTGACATTTTCATTTTGTAAAAGTAAATCACTGGAGGAAAAAGGCTGAAAGGTTTTGATTGAGTGAAAAATGTGACACAACCTTTTCTCGTAGTGTCTGATCTGTTTTTTCTCGTAGTGTCTGATCTGTTTTTTCTCGTGGTGTCTGATCTGCTTTTTCTCGTGGTGTCTGATCTGCTTTTTCTCGTAGTGTCTGATCTGTTTTTTCTCGTAGTGTCTGATCTGTTTTTTCTCGTAGTGTCTGATCTGTTTTTTCTCGTAGTGTCTGATCTGTTTTTTCTCGTAGTGTCTGATCTGTTTTTTCTCTGTCTGATCTGTTTTTTCTCGTAGTGTCTGATCTTTTTTCTCTGTGGTGTCTGATCTGTTTTTTCTCGTAGTGTCTGATCTGTTTTTCTCTGTCTGAGTGTCTGATCTGTTTTTTCTCGGAGTGTCTGATCTGTTTTTTCTCGGAGTGTCTGATCTGTTTTTTCTTGGAGTGTCTGATCTGTTTTTTCTCGGAGTGTCTGATCTGTTTTTTCTCATAGTGGTGTGTCAGATCTGTGAACGGGACTATGAAACAGAGATCTCGCTCCTGGTGCACATGAAGAGCACACACAAGCCTGGAGAGATGCCCTACGCCTGTGAGGTACGTACCACTGTACTGAGCGCGCTCAGTGTCCACAGGAGACAGAACATGAACAGATGATCTGTTTTAAGGAGGAGACTGAGGAGAAGGACGAGGTTTTGGGTGTTTTGTGCCGTGGTTTTAGGTTTCCTCCAGTTTCCGCCTCCTTCAGCAGAACAGTGACGTTTGTGAACATTTGTGACATGTGTTGGTGGATAAATGTGACCTGGACGTTCAGACTGAAGTTACATGTTGAAGATCAGATCAGTTTGGGTTTTAGGACAGATCCAAGTGTCCTGGGTCACATCTGAAAAAATCTCATCTGTGTGGTTCAGTCATTAAAAGATCAGATTTGGGTCTCACAGGGGTCAAAAAATCCCCCCTCCATCCATCTTATCCAGGGTCGGGTCTCAGATGCATCAGTCTGAACAGGGACTCCCAGCCTTCCTTCACCCCAGACACTTCCTCCAGCTCCTCCGGTGAGACCTGAGGTGTTCCCAGTCCAGTCCAGAGACATCGTCCCTCCAGTGTGTCCTGGGTCTCCTCCTCCTCCCGGTGGGACATGAACACCTCCTGAGGGACACGTCCAGGAGACATCAGAACAGACGTCCTCCCCTCAGACGCTCCTCTCCACGTGGAGGAGCAGCGGCTCTACTCCGAGCTCCTCCCCTCAGACGCTCCTCTCCACGTGGAGGAGCAGCGGCTCTACTCCGAGCTCCGAGCTCTGTCTCTAAGGGAGACGCCCGGACGCCCTGCGGAGGAAACTCATCTGTGTCTCTTGTATCCTGGATCTGGTCCTTCGGGTCATGACCAGAGGTGAGGGGAGGAACGGAGACTGACGCTAAATCCAGACTCAGCTCCTCTTCAACACAACGACCGATACAGTGCCCACGCACATCAGTCTGCCCACTGCACCTGTCCACCTGTCCACCTGTCTCCACGCCGCACCTGTCCACCTGTCAGTCTGCCCACGCCGCACCTGTCCACCTGTCAGTCTGCCCACGCCGCACCTGTCCACCTGTCCACCTGTCCACCTGTCAGTCTGCCCACTGCCGCACCTGTCCACCTGTCAGTCTGCCCACGCCGCACCTGTCCACCTGTCAGTCTGCCCACGCTGCAGAAGTCCCCCTGTGTGACCCAAATCTGATCACAGACTAAAGACTTTCACATGTGAAACAGGCTCCTGTTTAAAATGGCCGTTCTGTTTCAGTGGGTTCTGTTCTGTTTCAGTGGGTTCTGTTCTGTTTCAGTGGGTTCTGTTCTGTTTCAGTTGTGCGGGTTCCGCTCATCGTTCTTCGCTCGGACCTGGAAACATTTTGAGGAAGTTCACGTTGACACCAAACACTTCCTATGTCACTACTGCCTCAGAGTGTTCAAGGCCGACCACGCCTACCAGCAGCACGTGGCCCGACACCAGGTCTGGACCGGGACCGGACTAAAACGAGACTAAAACGAGACTAAAACGAGACTAAAACGAGACTAAAACGAGACTAAAACGAGACTGACCCAGGACCGGACCAGGGACTGACCCAGAACCTGTATTAAGAGTTTGTTGTGTCTCAGAGGAGGCAGGTGTACAGCTGCGACAGGTGCAGGCTCCATTTTCTGTCCCTCAAAGATCGACAGGACCATCAGGACCTGCTCCATGACACACACATCAGACCAGACCAGCTGAGTGGACTGAGACCAGGAACCACGGTGAGACTACACCTGATGCCCTTCCACACTCTCCACACTCTCCCCACACTCTCCCCACACTCTCCACACTCTCCACACTCTCCACACTCTCCCCACACTCTCCCCACACTCTCCACACTCTCCACACTCTCCACACTCTCCCACACACTCTCCACACTCTCCACACACTCCCCACACTCTCCCCACACTCTCCACACTCTCCACACTCTCACACTCCACACTCTCCCACACTCTCCCCACACTCTCTCCACACTCTCCACACTCTCCACACTCTCCACACTCTCCCCACACTCTCCACACTCTCCACACTCTCCACACTCTCCACACTCTCACACTCTCACACACTCTCCACACTCTCCCACACTCTCCACACTCTCCACACTCTCCACACTCTCCACACTCTCTCTCCCACACTCTCCCCACACTCTCCCCACACTCTCCACACTCCCACACTCTCCACACTCTCCACACACTCTCCACACTCTCCCACACACTCTCCACCACACTCTCCACACTCTCCACACTCTCCACACTCTCCCCACACACTCCCACACACTCTCCACACACTCTCCACACTCCCCACACTCTCCACACACTCTCCCACACTCCACACTCCCCACACTCTCCACACTCTCCACACTCTCCACACTCTCCACACTCTCCACACTCTCCACACTCTCCACACACTCTCTCCCACACTCTCCACACACTCTCCACACTCTCCACTCTCCCCACACTCCCCACACTCCCCACACTCTCCACACTCTCCACACACTCCCCACACTCCCCACACTCTCCACACTCTCCACTCTCTCCCCACACTCTCCCCACACTCTCTCCACACTCTCCCCACACTCTCCACTGTCCCCACACTCTCCACTGTCCCCACACTCTCCACTCTCCCCACACTCCCACACTCTCCACACTCCACACTCCTCACGCTCCTCACACTCCCCACACTCTCCACGCTGTCCACACACCGAGAGAGAGACGAGGAGGAGGATGATGAGAGGATGTGTGTGTGCAGGTGACCGTGAGGACGTTCCAGGCTGTTGGTTCTGTTGGTTCTGTTGGTTCTGAGAGTGCTGTGGTGCAGAGGAAGCCCGGCGCTGCTCTCACTCCGGTCAGTGTCATTTTTCTTTCACTGAATCCTGAGTGAAACTTTTTTTGTTGTTGTTTTTTTTTACTTTGTTAAACTTGTGATTCTCTAAACGTGTTTGTGTTTCAGTGTGAGTCCAGAGGGCAGAGGAAGGTCAGGAAGAGGAGAGCGGTGCAGAGTCTGGGACAACTGCTCGCTCACCTGGACAGGTAACGTACTCTGACCCTCTGACCCACTGACCCTCTGACCCACTGACCCTCTGACACTTGGTCTGTGTAGATATATTTTCAGTATTGACTGTGTGTTTCAGCTCTGACTTGGTGTGTGTTTGTGTGTGTTTCAGGTGTGACTCGGTGTGTGTGTTTCAGGTGTGACTCGGTGTGTGTGTTTCAGGTGTGACTCGGTGTGACTCGGTGTGTGTGTTTCAGGTGTGACTCGGTGTGTGTGTTTCAGGTGTGACTCGGTGTGACTCGGTGTGTGTGTTTCAGGTGTGACTCGTGTGAGGTGTGACTTGGTGTGACTCGTGTGTGTGTTTCAGGTGTGACTCGGTGTGACTCTGTGTGTGTGTGTTTCAGGTGTGAGGTGTGTCGGTGTGACTCTCAGGTGTGACTGTGTGTGTGTTTCAGGTGTGACTCGGTGTGACTCGGTGTGTGTGTTTCAGGTGTGTGACTCGTGTGTGTGTGTTTCAGGTGTGACTCGGTGTGACTCGGTGTGTGTGTTTCAGGTGTGACTCGGTGTGACTCGGTGTGACTCGTGTGTGTGTGTGTTTCAGGTGTGACTCGGTGTGTGTGTTTCAGGTGTGACTCAGGTGTGACTCGGTGTGTGTGTTTCAGGTGTGACTCGGTGTGTGTGTTTCAGGTGTGACTCGGTGTGACTCGGTGTGTGTGTTTCAGGTGTGACTCGGTGTGTGTGTTTCAGGTGTGACTCGGTGTGACTCGGTGTGTGTGTTTCAGGTGTGACTCGGTGTGACTCGGTGTGTGTGTTTCAGGTGTGTTTCAGGTGTGACTCGGTGTGACTCGGTGTGTGTGTTTCAGGTGTGACTCGGTGTGTGTGTTTCAGGTGTGACTCGGTGTGTGTGTTTCAGGTGTGACTCGTGTGTGTGTGTGTGTGTTTCAGGTGTGACTCGTGTGTGTGTGTGTTTCAGGTGTGACTCGTGTGTGTGTGTGTTTCAGGTGTGACTCGGTGTGTGTGTTTCAGGTGTGACTCGGTGTGACTCGTGACTGTGTGTGTGTTTCAGGTGTGACTCGTGTGTGACTCGGTGTGACTCGGTGTGTGTGTTTCAGGTGTGACTCGGTGTGACTCGGTGTGTGTGTTTCAGGTGTGACTCGGTGTGTGTGGAGTGTCAGTGTCGCGTGGAGGATTTCCAGAGTCACTTTCCGTCGTCGGTGTCGTGTTCTCGCTGCAGATTCCAGACGTGCTGCTGCAGATCCTACGCCAACCACATGATCAAGTACAGTCTAACTCTAACTCTAACTCTAACTCTAACTCTAACTTAACTCTAACTGAAACACCTGCACCACACCGACCTGAAGCCACGTCACAACATCACACGACCTGTAAGTGAAATGTCGTGTGTGAACCAGAGCACATGAGGCGCATAAACCACCACTGTAACACACCAAGTACCAGAGGCGTCCACTAGAGGGCGCCACACTCCACACTCTCCCCACACTCTCCCCACACTCTCCCCACACTCTCTCCCACACTCTCCCCACACTCTCCCACACTCTCCCCACTCTCCCCACACTCTCCCACACTCTCCCCACACTCTCCCCACACTCTCCCACACTCTCCCCACACTCTCCCCACACTCTCCCACACTCTCTCTCCCACACTCTCCCCACACTCTCCCCACTCTCCCCACTCTCTCCCCACACTCTCCCCACTCTCCCCACTCTCCACACTCCCCACACTCTCCCACACTCTCCCACACTCTCCCACACTCTCCCACACTCTCTCCCACACTCTCCCACACTCTCCCCACTCTCCCCACACTCTCCCCACACTCTCTCTCCCCACTCTCCCCACACTCTCCCCACACTCTCCCCACACTCCCCACACTCCCCACACTCTCCCACACTCTCCCCACTCTCCCACACTCTCCCACACTCTCCCCACACTCTCCCCACACTCTCCCCACACTCTCCCCACACTCTCCCACTCTCTCCCACTCTCCCACACTCTCCCACTCTCACACTCCCACACTCCCCACTCTCCCCACTCTCCCCACACTCTCCCCACTCTCCCACTCTCCCACACTCTCCCCCACTCTCCCCACACTCTCCCCACTCTCTCCCCACACTCTCCCCACACTCTCCCACACTCTCCCACACTCTCCCCACACCACACTCTCCCCACACTCTCCCCACACTCTCCCCACACTCTCCCACACTCTCCCACACACTCTCCCCACTCTCCACACTCCCACACTCCCCACACTCTCCCCACACTCTCCCACACTCTCCCCACTCTCTCCCCACACTCTCTCCCCACACTCTCCCCACACTCTCCCCACTCTCCCACACTCTCCCCACACTCTCCCACACTCCCCACACTCTCCCACACTCTCCCCACACTCTCCCACACTCTCCCACACTCTCCCACACTCTCCCCACACTCTCCCCCACTCTCCCCACACTCTCCCACACTCTCCCACACTCTCCCCACACTCTCCCCACACTCTCCCACACTCTCCCCACACTCCTCCACACTCTCCCCACTCTCTCCCACACTCTCTCCCACACTCTCCCACACTCCCCACACTCCCCACACTCCCCCACTCTCCCCACTCTCCCACACTCTCCCCACACTCTCCCCACACTCTCCCCACACTCTCCCCACACTCTCCCCACACTCTCCCCACACTCTCCCCACACTCTCCACACTCTCCCCACACTCTCCCCACACTCTCCCCACTCTCCCCACACTCTCCCCACACTCCCCACTCTCCCACACTCTCCCACACTCTCCCCACACTCTCCCCACACTCTCCCCACACTCCCCACACTCTCCCACACTCCCCCACACTCTCCCACACTCTCCCCACACTCTCCCCACTCTCCCCACACTCTCCCACACTCTCCCACTCTCCACACTCCCCACACTCTCCCCCACTCTCTCCACACTCTCCCCACACTCTCCCCACACTCTCCCCACACTCTCCACACACTCTCCACACTCTCTCCCCACACTCCCCACTCTCTCCCCACGCAGCACATCTCCCACACACAAACCTCGCCTCTTTCCTCTAATATATGTTCACAGAGTCACACTTCAAAATAAAATATAACAAAGAGAAAAATAAAAATGCTGATAATAAACTCTAAATAACGAACAAAAACAAGAAGAAGAGACAAGTGTGAAATAAAACATAATTATGTAAATGTAAATGTACAAGTCACAATAAAACCAGACCGAGACCAGAGCGGGACTGAGACCGGGACAGAGCTGCTCTGGTTCTCCGCACTCAAGAACCGCGGCTGGTTCTGAGGTGGTGCAAAGCATCCGGCTGACGCATTCACACCAATGAAAATGAATCGAACTAAGAGCTTTTGGTTCAAATGGACCAGGTCCGGGACCAGACCGGGACCAAAGCGCTACTGAGACTGGGACCAGACCGGGACCAGAGCGGGCCTGAGACCGAGACAAGACCGGGACCAGACCGGAGGCTCAGAGCCCACGGCAGGGCCGGAGCTCGAAGCTCGGAGTCAAAGCTCGGAGTCAAAGCTCGGAGTCAAAGCTCGGAGTCAAAGCTCGGAGTCCGCCCTGGTCCCGCTCTGGTCCCTGTCTGGTCCCTGTCTGGTCCCTGTCTGGTCCCGGTCTCAGTCCCGGTCTCAGTCTCGGTCTGGTCTCGGACCTGGATCCGTCCTGATTCAGTCCTGTATGCGGTGCAAAAGTTCGGCATCACAGTCACTGAAGTCATGTAAACGGGAAACGTCCGTTATCCGTTTTTTCCATTCTTCATTTAAACACAAAATCGAAAACTGAAAAAACTAATCGTTATTTGTTTTTTCATTTTGGTTTTGGAGACAAATAATGAAGAAAACTGTTGTTTTTTCATTTTCTTATTTTTGGTTTTATATTGAAAAACAAATGAACGAATGATACACGGATTCGTCTGCTTTATTCCTGTGACATATAAATACTTTATAAATACGTGTGTGTATCAGCACTGGCTCCTGCAAGAACCAAAACAACACCGAGAGACGGACGTTCGTTTTCGCGGCCTTCAGCACTAGACTATGACATGAAGTTCACTTTTACAATACAAATAAAATATACAAAACTCAAAACCAGCGCACCACAGCACATTCACCAACATGAAAAGATGCACCACCAACATGTGCACCTGTATTTATGTTACAAGTGCCTTGGTTTTTATCAAATATATTAGTTTTATCATCAGACAGAACTGACCCTCTGCAGTCTCCAACAGGCTCCAACTGACAGAGGAAGTCGAACTGTCAAAATAAAATACATAGAGGAGCAGCACGCACTTCCGGTTTTCAAGATAAAACATTAAAACAATCAAATTCACATAAATTACAATTAAACATGAAATACAAGCAAATGCATTTTTATCCCCGTTACACAGGCCTGGGTCTTGTGCAGCCGTTTGATCGACTCTGATCGACCCGTTTAACTTCATTTGGAATCACAAAATAAACATATTTTATAATCTGACCTCACGCCTGGACTAAAGCTGCGTTATTTTATTTTAGACGTGTTTTTTTAAATGACATTTTGTTTTTGGCAGCATCACTCTTCAGTGTGAGCGGCGTCACAACGACATTTACTGATTTTATAAACAAATACAAGATTCTGCAGAATTGTCTTCAACATTTTGGCTCCACAATATTTTCTGTTTCTCATGTGGCCCCAGGGAAAAAGAATCACCCCCTGGACTATAGTCTGGTGCTGTTGTAGGGAGTATTATCTGTCCCTCTATAGTCTGGTGCTGTTGTAGGGAGTATTATCTGTCCCTCTATAGTCTGGTGCTGTTGTAGGGAGTATTATCTGTCCCTCTATAGTCTGGTGCAGTTGTAGGGAGTATTATCTGTCCCTCTATTGTCTGGTGCAGTTGTAGGAAGTATTATCTGTCCCTCTATAGTCTGGTGCAGTTGTAGGGAGTATTATGTGTCCCTCTATAGTCTGGTGCAGTTGTAGGGAGTATTATCTGTCCCTCTATAGTCTGGTGCAGTTGTAGGGAGTATTATCTGTCCCTCTATTGTCTGGTGTGATCACGTGAGCAGATTTAGGGCCAGTTTGTGGATTTGTGACTCTTTTCCTGGAGTTGCTGCTCCACAGACTGAAGAAGGATTGAGTGAACAGTTTGATGAAGGATTGAGTGAACAGTTTGATGAAGGATTGAGTGAACAGTTTGATGAAGGATTGAGTGAACAGTTTGATGAAGGATTGAGTGAACAGTTTGATGAAGAAGGATTGAGTGAACAGTTTTATGAAGAAGGATTGAGTGAACAGTTTGATGAAGGATTGAGTGAACAGTTTGATGAAGGATTGAGTGAACAGTTTGATGAAGGATTGAGTGAACAGTTTGATGAAGGATTGAGTGAACAGTTTGATGAAGAAGGATTGAGTGAACAGTTTGATGAAGGATTGAGTGAACAGTTTGATGAAGGATTGAGTGAACAGTTTGATGAAGGATTGAGTGAACAGTTTGATGAAGAAGGATTGAGTGAACAGTTTGATGAAGAAGGATTGAGTGAACAGTTTGATGAAGGATTGAGTGAACAGTTTATGAAGAAGGATTGAGTGAACAGTTTGATGAAGGATTGAGTGAACAGTTTGATGAAGGATTGAGTGAACAGTTTGAAGAAGGATTGAGTGAACAGTTTGATGAAGGATTGAGTGAACAGTTTGATGAAGAAGGATTGAGTGAGTGAACAGATTGATGAATGAAGGATTGAGTGAACAGTTTTTGAAGTGACAGATTGAGTGAACAGTTTGATGAAGGATTGAGTGAACAGTTTGATGAAGGATTGAGTGAACAGTTTGATGAAGAAGGATTGAGTGAACAGTTTGATGAAGGATTGAGTGAACAGTTTGATGAAGAAGGATTGAGTGAACAGTTTTGAAGAAGGATTGAGTGAACAGTTTGATGAAGAAGGATTGAGTGAACAGTTTTGAAGAAGGATTGAGTGAACAGTTTGAAGAAGGATTGAGTGAACAGTTTGATGAAGAAGGATTGAGTGAACAGTTTGATGAAGGATTGAGTGAACAGTTTGATGAAGAAGGATTGAGTGAACAGTTTGATGAAGAAGGATTGAGTGAACAGTTTGATGAAGGATTGAGTGAACAGTTTGATGAAGGATTGAGTGAACAGTTTGATGAAGAAGGGATGAGTGAACAGTTTGATGAAGAAGGATTGAGTGAACAGTTTGATGAAGAAGGATTGAGTGAACAGTTTGATGAAGAAGGATTGAGTGAAACAGTTTGATGAAGGATGAGTGAACAGTTTGATGAAGGATGAGTGAACAGTTTGATGAAGGATTGAGTGAACAGTTTGATGAAGGATTGAGTGAACAGTTTGATGAAGGATTGAGTGAACAGTTTGATGAAGAAGGATTGAGTGAACAGTTTGATGAAGGATTGAGTGAACAGTTTGATGAAGAAGGATTGAGTGAACAGTTTGATGAAGGATTGAGTGAACAGTTTGAAGAAGAAGGATTGAGTGAACAGTTTGATGAAGAAGGATGGAGTGAACAGTTTGAAGAAGGATGGAGTGAACAGTTTGATGAAGAAGGATTGAGTGAACAGTTTGATGAAGGATTGAGTGAACAGTTTGATGAAGAAGGATTGAGTGAACAGTTTGATGAAGGATTGAGTGAACAGTTTGATGAAGGATTGAGTGAACAGTTTGATGAAGGATTGAGTGAACAGTTTGAAGAAGAAGGATTGAGTGAACAGTTTGAAGAAGAAGGATTGAGTGAACAGTTTGATGAAGAAGGATTGAGTGAACAGTTTGATGAAGGATTGAGTGAACAGTTTGATGAAGGATTGAGTGAACAGTTTGATGAAGAAGGATTGAGTGAACAGTTTGATGAAGAAGGATTGAGTGAACAGTTTGATGAAGAAGGATTGAGTGAACAGTTTGATGAAGAAGGATTGAGTGAACAGTTTGATGAAGGATTGAGTGAACAGTTTGATGAAGATTGAGTGAACAGTTTGATGAAGGATGAGTGAACAGTTTTGATGAAGGATTGAGTGAACAGTTTGAAGAAGGATTGAGTGAACAGTTTGAAGAAGGATTGAGTGAACAGTTTTGATGAAGGATTGAGTGAACAGTTTTGAAGAGAAGGATTGAGTGAACAGTTTGATGAAGGATTGAGTGAACAGTTTTTGATTGAGTGAACAGATTGAGTGAACAGTTTGAAGAAGGATTGAGTGAACAGTTTGATGAAGAAGGATTGAGTGAACAGTTTGATGAAGAAGGATTGACGTGAACAGTGAACAGTTTGAAGAAGGATTGAGTGAACAGTTTGAATGAAGGATTTGAACGTGAACAGTTTGATGAAGAAGGATTGAGTGAACAGTTTGATGAATGAAGGATTGAGTGAACAGTTTGATGAAGAAGGATTGAGTGAACAGTTTGATGAAGGATTGAGTGAAACAGTTTTGATGAAGAAGTTTGATGATTGAGTGAACAGTTTGATGAAGGATTGAGTGAACAGTTTTGAAGAAGAAGGATTGAGTGAACAGTTTGATGATTGAGTGATTGAAGGAGTGAACAGTGAACAGTTTGATGAAGGATTGAGTGAACAGTTTGATGAAGAAGGATTGAGTGAACAGTTTGATGAAGGATTGAGTGAACAGTTTGATGAAGATTGAGTGAACAGTTTGAGTGAACAGTTTGATGAAGGATTGAGTGAACAGTTTGATGAATGAAGGATGAGTGAACAGTTTTGATGAAGGATTGAGTGAACAGTTTGATGAAGAAGGATTGAGTGAACAGTTTGAAGAAGGATTGAGTGAACAGTTTTGATGAAGGATTGAGTGAACAGTTTGAAGAAGTAGGATTGAGTGAACAGTTTGAAGAAGGATTGAGTGAACAGTTTGATGAAGGATTGAGTGAACAGTTTGATGAAGGGTCTGGTGGGTGTTTCGTGTTGAGTTTTCAGGAGGAGGCGTCCTGTTTTCTCGTGACACACAGACTATGATGGGACAGAATCATCAACATGAAGCTGTTGATGTGTAGAAGTTTAATAGATGTAGATTGTGTTTGTTTCTGTACACGTGAGAAGGAGAGAGTTGTTCATGTTTGTGTTTGTGTTCAGATCAGTGACGGGAAACATCTCGCACGTCCTCTGTGTTTATCTCCAACTTCTGTCAATCTCAAACTTTGATCTGAACTTCTGCAACAGTTCACACATGATCTGATCGCTCCGGACGCCGAGTGGTTTTACTGCAGACAGCTCGCCTCTCCACAGAGCTGACCTGTAACTGTAACTCGGTCCGGTTTGGTCTCCGTGGAGATAGACCGGTTTAATGCCACACTGTGGAACATTCCAGACAAAGCAATAACAGAGAGAAGCGTCTGAAGGATCCTCCACTAGAAAAATGACACAGTGCAGCTTTAACTCATGTTTGGATTCACAAATATTTAGACTCTGTGTTTAGTCTCTGATCTGATCTTTTCTGTCACTGTGAGAAAAAAAAATAAAAAAACTACATTTATGATATTTGCAAAACGAAAAGTACAAAGTCAAGTACAAAATCTGCTCAACAACTCACCAGCACAAAGAGTCTGAAAACATGTTTTTACAAGGAACCACAGACCAACATTTAAACTGGAAATCACACTTCAATTAAATAAATTATTTTAAAAAAAATCACAATTATATAAACTGTAAATATAAATCTGCCCTAAATAAAAACAGTCAGCGCTGGTGATGCTCGACAGAACCCAAACCCTAATGTGTTCAGGTTTGGGGCAATAAATATCAGACTAGGGACGGGCATTCCATGAAATGTTCTTAATCGATCGTTGGAAGAATTATCGATCGATTATCGATTAATCATGAACGTTTTTCTATTAAAATGATCATCATTATTATTACTATCTGCACTAATCTGCAGAAATAAATTCAACTTTACGACATATAAACATAACGACTCTAGATCCACATCAGCTGTTTGACATTATAATGTGTTTAATTCAGTTTTGTTCAAATCTCACAGAAACAAAACTTAAAACCACATCACTAATTTACATAAACTAAGTGAAGATAAAACTCCAGCTCTTGTGTCGCTGATGTGGTTCAACTTGTGTTGGATTAAAAGACATGACTCAGGTGAATACAGGTCAGTGTGACCAGATTTGTGTTTGTCAAAACCAGGACAGCGTACGGGGGGAGGGGGCGGGGCCTCGTCATCCACATTGAGCGACTCTCACCTGGAAAAACTTTTTCCCACTGGACACAGAAACATATGTGCTGCTTTATCCACTGTGCACATGGACTCACACTTGTCCCAACGCAACGGAAAGTGTGGAATTTCTTCTACAAATCCTGGTTAAATCCACATTTGTGCTTCGGTTCGTTACAGACTGACCCACTGTTTGTGTGTCGCTCCTTCTGATGCAGAGACACATGTACACACCTGTTTGGTCACGACACACACACATACATTCAGTTTGTCCATTAAAATCAACGGAATCAATGAAATTCTTAATGATCAATTATCGATTAATCGATTAATGTCCATCCTTATATCAGACTAATACAAATTAAATATCAGACTAATACAAATCCAATATTTACCTGCAAACAAAGGCAATAAGAACAAAAACATCATCAACTTATAAAGAATAAACCTTTAAACCCTAAAATAATATGATTAATTTGATATTTACACTTTGAAAATCATGTTCAAATAAACAATAATCTCTCGTCAGAATCTTTACAGAATGTTCCAAATGTGAAACAGTCGATGTGAGCTCAGAGGAACAGACACGTTTATCAAAAACACAATCAGAACAAATATTATGAAATGTAGTTTATCTGTTAAAGGGCTGGAGCTCTGGAACAAGTGCACAGAAAAACTCAAACTGTGTCCCAAAGAAGTTTAAAAGTTTAAGTCTGGACACAAACACGAAGGACGATTCTGTAGAACTCTGCTCTTCTGCTTCTCATTTGTTTGTTTCTCGTTGGTTTTATGAATGAACTGGTTTAACTCTTTCCCCATGAAGACGACATTTGACGACCCCCTGTTTCCTTAATGTCGACTTTTGACTCCTCCGCTGTTTCACTAAAGACGTGATTTGACGACCTTTAGAAACGGCTCGGTTTTTCACATTTAAACAGAGACTGTGATCGGTCGGAGCCACTACAACCCACACTAGACTGACCAATAGGATTCAAGGAGATGTTTGCACCGATTTTTTTCCGAAGTGAATCGAAGTTGTGACGATGGAGCTTCCAGAAAAAACACAACACAAAACACGTGCAATGGAAAGATCGCGATGCTGCGGCGCACAGTTTTAGAAATAATGAGGAGCGGACGTGTTTCATGGATAAGTTTAGAGAAAGTGACTTTTATAGATTCCAAAGTGATGATGAAGTTGATTATAAAGTGGAAACAGCGACAGTGACGGACTTACAGAGAGTGAATCTTATGAAGATGAGAATACAGCTGATGCGTCTGTGTGGAGTCCTGCGATGTCCAACAAACTATCTGAGCTTTATACTCGATTATGAACCAAAACTGCCCTGAAATCTGGATGTTGCTCAGGCGAGTCCTTTAAAATATTTCAGTCTTTTTTCCAAGATGCGACGTATAACAGAATCACTACAGAAAAAACGCTTATGCGGAGCTCTGCCCACGAGAAAATAAACAAGACGACAAATACTGGACACACACTGACGAGGAAGAGTTTTATTATTATATTATAATAAGTTGAATAAATTAAATAAGTTGAATAAGCTAAATGGAAAAAATGAATCAGGTGCACACAGGTGAACAACAGGTAAAAACAGGTGAACAACAGGTAAAAACAGGTGCACACGTGGCTTTACTGTATCTGCTGATATGAAACATGCAGATATCAAATGCTGAATGTAGTTTTTTGTTTTGGATTTTGCACCTGACCAGGTAAACTCTCATTTTCATGTTATAAACCTGTAAATGAATGAGTCACATTTAAACATCCAGAAATGAAGAGTTCAGAGTCTGAGGTTTCCAGAGATACAAATATGTCTGTGTTACAATGAAGTTCATGAGTGTAAAATGAATTTATAATCACTGGTGGAAGTGTGTTTTCTTTTATGCAGTGATGCTGTAGTAACATGTGTCTGGGTTGTTCCTAGTCGGCGTCCAGGGGGAAAGAGTTAAAGATGAAGCACTGACAAACAAAGAGTAAAAACAGAACGAGCTCGAGCTTCGGTCTTTTCACTCTGTGTGTGTTAAATCTGACATAAATCTGATCTGTGTGTGAATCATGTCACAATAAACCAGTCACACAAATCAAATCATCAGATCTGCAACATAAACGTGTGATATTTAAACTGTCAGTCTGAACTCTTCACATTTAGTTTGACTCAGAACATGATGACATTTTTGTATTTTCTAAATGAATGATAAATGATGTAATAAAAGTTTTGTGTTTCCATAGTAACCACTCTGCAAACAGGAAGCAGCCTCCGTATCCCTGCGTGTTCACTTCCTGTCCCAGGTAAACGCCACAAACCCTTTTACAATGTGCCTGATGATGAAATGTGTTTGTATTTGTTTTCCCGAAACGTTCAAATATGAGTCTGGCTCCTGCTCCGTCTGATAAACCACGTGACCCTCCTGTTTGTCTGTTCACATTTTACTCTTTATGGAGCAAGAAACTTTCAGAAATATTCACGTGCAGACGAGAGAAATCCAAAGTTTATTTATCTGACGCTGAGCGTAAAATAAATAACTGTAGAATGAGTCCAGTCGTACATGAAAAGTCCTGGTCCAGTTCTGGTTTAGTCCTAATTTAGTCCTGGTTCAGTCCTGGTTTAGTTCTGGTTTAGTCCTAATTTAGTCCTGGTTCAATCCTGGTTCAGTCCTGGTTTAGTTCTGGTTTAGTCCTAATTTAGTCCTGGTTCAGTTCTGGTTTAGTTCTGGTTTAGTCCTGGTTTAGTTCTGGCTTAGTCCTGGTTCAGTCCTGGTTTAGTCCTGGTTCAGTCCTGGTTTAGTCCTAATTTAGTCCTGGTTTAGTTCTGGTTTAGTTCTGGTTTAGTCCTGGTTTAGTTCTGGCTTAGTCCTGGTTCAGTCCTGGTTTAGTCCTAATTTAGTCCTGGTTCAGTCCTGGTTCAGTCTTTGTTTAGTCCTAATTTAGTCCTGGTTCAGTCCTAATTTAGTCCTGGTTTAGTCCTGGTTTAGTCCTGGTTCAGTCCTGGTTCAGTCCTGGTTCAGTCTTGGTTTAGTCCCGGTCCAGTCCCGGTCCAGTCCCGGTCCAGTCTGTATGTGTCTCAGATGTTGGTCTTGGTGGATGTTGTCTTGTGTTCAGTAGATGAAGCCTTAACTTGACTCACTGGATAAATAAAAACAAACAAACAGGATAAGCCCCTCCCCCTGTGTCCCGGAGCCGACTCCGGGTCCGGTGGTCGGTCCGGGTCCGGCGGTCGGTCCGGGTCCGGCGGTCGGTCCGGGTCCGGCGGTCGCTCCCACAGAGACACAGATGCAGTTTGGGATTTGAACCTGTCCGTGTTCTTCAGGCGTCGAGCTTCACTAAGGGACCATTTTGTTGGATTCTTTTCTATTTCCACAACATAAACTTTGTAAAATGTTTAAATCCTCATGGCTCCTAAAATTAGTCAGACTGAACGCTCTACGCCGCGCTCTGATTGGTCCAAACGCTCTACGCCGCGCTCTGATTGGTCCAAACGCTCTACGCCGCGCTCTGATTGGTCCAAACGCTCTACGCCGCGCTCTGATTGGTCCAAACGCTCTACGCGCTTGATTGGTCCAACGCTCCGCGCTCGTTCCAGACGTCACACGGTGGGAGGAGCTCGACCGGACTGAGGAAGTAAATGTGGAAGAGAAAATTATTTTTGTGCCCATGAGCCAAAGACACAAACCCTGAAAACATCACGACGCATCTTCAGATTCTTCTTCAGATTCTTGTGGTTCTGTGAGTGACGTGATGATCATGTTTGAGTCGAGTCTGTGAATTTATATTTACACATTTTCGTTTTGTGATGTCGTAACTTTTCAATTTGTTTTCTGATGATAAAATCCACACAACACATTTTCTGTACGACTGGACCTGTTCCAATAAATATTTATTTTACGCTCAACAACAAACAAATGTGCACAGATTTACTTGAATGTTTCTGAAAACTTTTATCGATTCTTCTGGATGTGAAAAAACAGAAATCTGAATCTGAATCTAGTCGCAATCACAGTGTTCGTCTGAAGAATCAGGACTGAATCAGTATCAGAGTCGGTATCGAGTATCGAGTATCGAGTCTGGAGTATCGAGTGTGACCTGTACCGTCTCCTCTCTCCAGCCAGGGCGGCGCTCTCGAGTGTCTCACCTGCGGATTCTCGTCGGACTCTGGAGACGTCATGGCCCTGCACCTGTCCACCTCCCCCAAACACACCTGTCTACTGACAGGAGCAGAGGAGGAGGAGCCACAGTGCACAGGTGAGACAGAGGGAGGAGTCACAGGTGAGACAGAGGGAGGAGTCACAGGTGAGACAGAGGGAGGAGCCACAGGTGAGACAGAGGGAGGAGTCACAGGTGAGACAGAGGGAGGAGCCACAGGTGAGACAGAGGGAGGAGCCACAGGTGAGACAGAGGGAGGAGCCACAGGTGAGACAGAGGGGAGGAGCCACAGGTGAGACAGAGGGAGGAGCCACAGGTGAGACAGAGGGAGGAGCCACAGGTGTGAGAGAGGGAGGAGCCACAGGTGTGAGAGAGGGAGGAGCCACAGGTGAGACAGAGGGAGGAGCCACAGGTGTGAGAGAGGGAGGAGCCACAGGTGAGACAGAGGGAGGAGCCACAGGTGTGAGAAAGGGAGGAGCCACAGGTGAGACAGAGGGAGGAGCCACAGGTGTGAGAGAGGGAGGAGCCACAGGTGTGAGAGAGGGAGGAGCCACAGGTGAGACAGAGGGAGGAGCCACAGGTGTGAGAGAGGGAGGAGCCACAGGTGAGACAGAGGGAGGAGCCACAGTGTGAGACAGAGGGAGGAGCCACAGGTGAGACAGAGGGAGGAGCCACAGGTGAGACAGAGGGGGGAGCCACAGGTGAGACAGAGGGGAGGAGCCACAGGTGAGACAGGGGGAGCCACAGGTGAGACAGAGGGAGGAGCCACAGGTGAGACAGAGGTGGGGGAAGGGCATCTGACATGTTTTTGTTCCAGAGGAGGAGGAAGAGGAGGAAGGAGGAGGTCGGGTCCAGAGGAGGGTTTGTCTCCATCAAACACCTCCAGAGCTCCTCCCACCTGTCAATCAAAACCCTGGACAGACCCGCCCACCTGTCCTCACCTGTCGCCATGACGATCACGATGAAAGGCCCCGCCCCCTGCACTAAGGTAACCCCGCCCCCCACAGCCCCGTCTAACTCTGGTCTCACTCTGGTCTCTGGTCTGGCCTCTGGTCTGGCCTCTGGTCTTTGGTCTCTGGTCTCTGGTCTGGACTCTGGTCTGGACTCTGGTCTCTGGACTCTGGTCTGGACTCTGGTCTGGACTCTGGTCTGGTCTGGTCTGGTCTCTGGTCTGGTCTCTGGTCTGGTCTGGACTCTGGTCTCTGGTCTCTGGTCTCACTCTGGTCTGGTCTCTGGTGTCTGGTCTCTGGTCTCTGGTCTCTGGTCTCACTCTGGTCTCTGGTCTCTCTGGTCTGGTCTCTGGTCTGGTCTCTGGTCTGGTCTTTGGTCTCTGGTCTCACTCTGGTCTGGTCTCTGGTCTGGTCTCTGGTCTGGTCTTTGGTCTCTGGTCTCACTCTGGTCTCACTCTGGTCTTTGGTCTCTGGTCTCTGGTCTCACTCTGGTCTGGTCTCTGGTCTGGTCTCTGGTCTCACTCTGGTCTCTGGTCTGGTCTTTGGTCTGGTCTTTGGTCTCTGGTCTCTGGTCTGGTCTTTGGTCTGGTCTCTGGTCTGGTCTCTGGTCTGGTCTCTGGTCTCACTCTGGTCTCTGGTCTCTTGGTCTGGTCTCTGGTCTGGTCTGGTCTGGTCTTTGGTCTCTGGTCTTCTGGTCTTTGGTCTGGTCTCTGGTCTGGTCTGGTCTGGTCTCTCTGGTCTCTGGTCTCTGGTCTCTGGTCTCTGGTCTCTGGTCTCTGGTCTGGTCTGGTCTCTGGTCTGGTCTCTGGTCTGGTCTCTGGTCTGGTCTCTGGTCTCACTCTGGTCTGGTCTCTGGTCTGGTCTTTGGTCTCTGGTCTCTGGTCTCACTCTGGTCTGGTCTCTGGTCTGGTCTCTCTGGTCTCTGGTCTCTGGTCTGGTCTGGTCTTTGGTCTGGTCTTTGGTCTTCTGGTCTTTGGTCTCTTTGGTCTTTGGTCTCTGGTCTGGTCTGGTCTTTGGTCTCTGGTCTCTGGTCTTTGGTCTCTGGTCTGGTCTCTGGTCTGGTCTGGTCTTCTGGTCTGGTCTCTGGTCTGGTCTCTGGTCTCTGGTCTCTGGTCTCTGGTCTCTGGTCTGGTCTCTGGTCTGGTCTCTGGTCTCTGGTCTCTGGTCTGGTCTCTGGTCTCTGGTCTCTGGTCTGGTCTCTGGTCTGGTCTGGTCTGGTCTGGTCTGGTCTGGTCTCTGGTCTCTGGTCTCTGGTCTCTGGTCTCTGGTCTCTGGTCTGGTCTCTGGTCTTTGGTCTCTGGTCTTTGGTCTTTGGTCTTTGGTCTGGTCTCTGGTCTGGTCTCTGGTCTCACTCTGGTCTGGTCTGGTCTGTCCAGTCGGTGGCGCCGCTCCCCGTCTCTCGTCTCCGCGTGCTGTTGGATTCTCTTCTTGGCGGCGTCGTTTCCGCGTCGCGGCGCTTCGGAGTGTCGCAGAAGCTGATTGGCTGCTGG
>NW_026571175.1:38474408-38477057 GCF_026225935.1 Boleophthalmus pectinirostris | reverse complement strand
AGTAGTAGTAGTGTAGTAGTAGTAGTAGTAGTAGTAGTTGTAGTAGTAGTAGTAGTAGTAGTTGTAGTAGTAGTAGTAGTTAGTAGTTGTAGTGTAGTAGTAGTAGTAGTAGTTGTAGTAGTAGTTAGTAGTAGTAGTAGTTAGTAGTAGTAGTAGTAGTAGTAGTAGTAGTAGTAGTAGTGTAGTAGTAGTAGTAGTAGTTAGTTGTAGTAGTAAGTAGGTTAGTAGTAGTAGTAGTAGTTGTTGTAGTTAGTAGTAGTAGTTGTAGTTGTAGTAGTTGTAGTTAGTGTAGTAGTAGTAGTAGTAGTAGTAGTAGTAGTGTAGTAGTTGTAGTTGTAGTAGTAGTTAGTAGTAGTTAGTAGTAGTAGTAGTAGTAGTAGTAGTAGTAGTAGTAGTTGTAGTAGTAGTAGTAGTAGTAGTTAGTAGTAGTAGTAGTAGTTAGTTGTAGTAGTAGTAGTAGTAGTAGTAGTAGTAGTAGTAGTAGTAGTAGTAGTAGTAGTTGTAGTAGTAGTTGTAGCGTATTTGTAGTTGTAGTAGTAGTAGTAGTAGTAGTAGTAGTAGTAGTTGTTGTAGTAGTAGTAGTAGTAGTAGTAGTAGTAGTAGTAGTAGTAGTAGTAGTAGTAGTAGTAGTAGTAGTAGTAGTAGTAGTAGTAGTATAGTAGTAGTAGTAGTAGTAGTAGGTGTAGTAGTAGTAGTAGTAGTAGTAGTAGTAGTAGTTGTTGTAGTAGTGTAGTAGTTGTAGTAGTAGTAGTAGTAGTAGTTAGTTAGTTAGTAGTTGTAGTAGTTGTTGTTGTAGTAGTAGTAGTAGTAGTAGTTGTTGTAGTAGTAGTAGTAGTAGTAGTAGTAGTAGTAGTAGTAGTAGTAGTAGTAGTAGTACTTGTATTTCTTGAAAGAATATTTTTTTCTTTGTGATAAATGTGACTTTTATTTTGGTGGTTTGTATTTTTTTTTGAGCTTTTATTGTGAAGTTTTGCAGCTGCCACAAACATCCTGTTTTTAAACCGTTTCCTCTGAGATGTTTCCACAGACCTGGAGGAAATGACCTGGTCCTGGTCCTGGTCCTGGTCCTGGTCCTGGTCCTGGTCCTGGTCCTGGTCCTGGTCTGGGTCTGGTCTGGTCCTGGGTCCTGTCTGGGTCTGGTCCTGGTCTGGTCCTGGTCTGGTCTGGGTCCTGGTCTGGTCCTGGTCCTGGTCCTGGGTCTGGTCCTGGGTCTGGCCTGGTCTGGTCTCCTGGTCCTGGTCCTGGTCCTGGTTGGTCCTGGTCTGGTCCTGGTCCTGGGTCTGGTCTGGGTCTGGTCCTGGTCCTGGTCCTGGTCCCTGGTCTGGTCCTGGGTCTGGTCCTGGTCCTGGTCCTGGTCTGGTCCTGGGTCTGGTCCTGGGTCTGGTCCTGGTCCTGGTCTGGTCTGGGTCTGGGTCTGGTCCTGGTTCTGGTTCCTGGTCTGGTCCTGGTCCTGGGTCTCCTGGTCTGGTCCTGGGTCTGGTCCTGGTCCTGGTCCTGTCTGGTCCTGGGGTCTGGTCTGGTCCTGGTCCTGGGTCTGGTCCTGGGTCTGGTCCTGGTCTGGTCCTGGTCCTGGTCTGGTCCTGGTCCTGTCTGGTCCTGGTCCTGGTCCTGGTCCTGGGTCTGGTCCTGGTCTGGGTCTGGTCCTGGTCTGGTCTGGTCCTGGGTCTGGTCCTGGTCTGGTCCTGGTCCGGTCCTGGTCTGGTCTGGGTCTGTCCTGGGTCTGGTCCTGGGTCTGGTCTGGGGTCCTGGGTCTGGTCCTGGTCTGGTCTGGTCCTGGTCCTGGTCCTGGTCTGGTCCTGGGTTGGTCCTGGTCTGGTCCTGGTCCTGGGTCTGGTCCTGGTCCCTGGTCCTGGTCTGGGTCTGGTCCTGGTCCTGGGGTCTGGTCCTGGTCTGGTCTGGTCCTGGTCCTGGGTCTGGTCCTGGGTCTGTCCTGGTCCTGGTCTGGTCCTGGTCCTGGTCCTGGTCTCTGGTCCTGGTCCTGGTCTGGTCCTGGTCCTGGTCTGGTCCTGGTCTGGTCCTGGTCCTGGTCCTGTCTGGTCCTGGGTCTGGTCCTGGGGTCTGGTCCTGGTCTGGTCTGGTCCTGGTCCTGGGTCCTTGGGTCTGGTCCTGGGTCTGGTCTGGGTCTGGTCCCTGGGTCTGGTCCTGGTCCTGGTCTGGTCCTGGTCTGGGTCCTGGTCCTGGGTCCTGGGTCCTGGTCCTGGGTCCTGGGTCTGGTCCTGGGTCCTGGGGGTCTGGTCCTGGTCCTGGGTCTGGTCCTGGTCCTGGTCCTGGTCCTGGTCCTGGTCCTGGTCCTGGGTCTGGTCCTGGGTCTGGTCCTGGTCCTGGGTCTGGTCCTGGGTCTGGTCCTGGGTCTGGTCCTGGTCCTGGTCCTGGGTCTGGTCCTGGGTCTGGTCCTGGGTCTGGTCCTGGTCCTGGGTCCTGGGTCCTGGGTCTGGTCCTGGGTCTGGTCCTGGGTCTTGTCCTGGGTCTCTGGTCCTGGTCCTGGTCTGGTCCTGGTCCTGGTCCTGGTCCTGGGGTCTGGGTCTTGTCCTGGGTCTGGTCCTGGTCCTGGTCCGTGGGTCTGGTCTGGGGGTCCTGGTCCTGGTCCTGGGTCCTGGTCCTGGTCCTGGGGTCCTGGGGTCTGGTCTGGTCTGGGTCTGGTCTGGTCTG
>NW_026571175.1:38459408-38469408 GCF_026225935.1 Boleophthalmus pectinirostris | reverse complement strand
CACCTCAGTCTTATCTTCATTGAGTTTCAAAAAGTTTTGGGCCAACCACGTTTTGACGTCCGATAGAGTCGAGCAGGGGGGTCAGGGGCAGTGATCCTTTTTGCCAATGGGTAAATAAATTTGGCAATCATCTGCATAAAAATGATAAGACAGGCCATGTCTTCTAAAAATGTCTCCAAGTGGGAGCAGATAAAGTGCAAAAAGCATAGGCCCCAGGATTGAACCCTGGGGGACTCCACTAAGAAGAGGGGAGGATGACGAGGTGGAGTCCCCCAGCCCAGAGACGTACGACCTAAACCATCCCAGGGTGGTCCCCCTGACACCCACACATTCTTCAAGGCGTTTTTAAAGAGTTGCATGTTCAACTGTGTCAAAAGCAGCAGTCGGGTCTAAAAGCACTAAAATGTCAGAATCACCAGCATCAGTTATTAAAAACAGGTCATTAAAAACCTTTAAAAGTGCAGAGTCAGAGCTGTGAAACGCCCTGTAGCCTGACTGAAAAGTCTCTACAATTCCATTTACATCTAAAAAAGGCTGCAGCTGTGAAATAACAGTTTTCTCCAGGATTTTTTTTATTTTTTTTATAAATTTTTTATTTCACAAATTGAAAAATACAATCTTACAGGATTTTTGTTCGATAATAATATCCTCGTACCCGTACCATAAGTATATGCATATTCTCACATATAAATAGATACATATACATACACACACATATATTCATACATATATTCATACATATATACATACATATATACATACATATACATACATATATACATACATATATACATACATATATTCATACATATATTACATACATATATACATACATATACATACATATATACATACATATATACATACATATATACATACATATACATACATATATACACACATATATACATACATATATATACATACATATACATACATATATACATATACATATATACATACATATATACATACATATATACATACATATATACATACATATACACATACATATATACATACATATATACATACATATATACATACATATACATATATACATACATATATACATACATATACATACATATATACACACATATATACATACATATATACATACATATATACATACATATATACATACATATATACATACATATATACATACATATATACATACATATATACATACATATATACATATACCTACATACCCACATTTACAGACATACACTCGGGTACATTCAACTACATTTGACATTTACCTACATTTTTATTTTTTATTTTTTTATATATATAATTAAATAAACCAGAAGTAACATTGTAGCATGGAACCAGGCTGTGCTTTAAGACGTTATTTATACATTACTCTACATCGCACCACAGACATATTTCAAACACACTGCTCATTTTCAGACTCTATACAAAGTCAGACCGTGTTTGTCTGATATAATTTAACCATCCCCTCCATACATTTTCAAATTTGTCTTTCTCCAACCGAACTGATGCCGTCACTTTCTCCATGTTGTAGATATTGAGCCTTACGTCCACCCACTCTTCTACCTCAGGTGTTTGATCCGTCCGCCATTTTTTGGTGATTGCCTTTTTGCGACAACAGCATCATTTTCATTATATTATAATCAATCCTTCTAGTTAAGTTCAGTATATCAATTTTACCCAGATAAAAAACTTCAAAGTTTAGGGGAACACTACAATTCACTACTTTATCAATAATAATTTTAACTCCTGTCCAATATGGCTTCAATAGTGAGAATCCCCAAAAAATATGAAAGTGATCTGCCTTGGAAGGACCACAAGATCTGCAACATCTGGTATCTGCATATTTCCTCTGTGCAGGGGTCAGAAAGAATCTACTTATATATATATATATATATATATATATATATATATATATATATATATGTATATATATATATGTTCTTCCATCCATATTCCCTCCAGAATACAGAGTTTGTGGTTGTCCACTGACTTAAACTTATTTGTTCCCAATCCTCTACTGAAATGACAGTGTTTGCTTCTCTTTCCCATCTTTCTTTCACATAATCTGTGGTGTCCCCCTTTAAAGCTTCCAAAGCTGTATATAGTTTGGATATAATTTTACTAATTAACTCTGATTTAAGTGCATCCAGAACTATTTTAAGAATCCCTGATTGAAATAGATCCCAGTTTACTTTATAAAGTTCTTGCTTTAAATAGAGCCTTAGCTGTAGGTCTCCATGAAAATCCTGCTTACCAAGATTAAACATGTCCCTTATCTGTTGAAAACTTAGCATTTCTTTGTTTTTTATTCTCTCCCAATACATTTTTGGACCATTTTCCTGTGCTCTGAAGGTGCCATCCAACTGGTTTGGACCAAAATCAGTATCATATGCGATCAATCTAAATAATCTACATTGCTCTATTAAATGATGCTTCTTCAAGAGACTGGACCAGATGGACAGAGACACCACAGCCAAGGGTTAACCTTTTGTTTCTTCAATATTTGTAATTTAACATCAAACATTAACGCCTGTATTGGTGGTTTCATTTACCCTCGATGTCTTTCCATTTTGCAACATAATCTGGATCACACAAACTCAGCAACACCTTTAACTGAGCAGCTTGATAGTAACTTTTTAAACATGGAAGCACCAGACCACCCTTATTTTTTGCCAATTGTAAAGTTCTAAATTTTGTACGTGGTCTTGCTCCTTGCCATTTGTATCTAGAAATGAATGTGTCCCATTCTTTGAAGTCTTTATCCGTCACCTCAACAGGGAGATTTTGAAAAATATATAATAGTCGAGGCAGAATATTCATCTTAATTATTTCCACTCTAGATGCAAGACTTAGATAAGGAATTAAATTCCATTTAGCTAAATCTGTTTTTATATTAGATATTACAGAATTATAATTTGCCATTTTCAAGTTGTCCAAATCTTTCGTTAATGTTATACCTAAATACTTCATTGACTTCTGGTCCCATTTCAGCAAGTCAATTTTGTTTTATAGCTAAACTTGGCTCGTGGTTAAAAGCAATTATTTGGGTTTTTTTGAACATTAATTTTATAACCTGCCAGTTTACCAAATTCTGTCAAACAATGCATCAAGTTTGGTAATGATAAGTTTGGATTCTCCAAATAGAACAGTACATCGTCTGCAAACAGGGCTGTTTTATGCTCCACTCCTGACACAACAACTCCATTCATACTAGTGAACTGTTTTACCCATTGGCTGAGTGGCTCCGAAAAACACAGAAAATAAGAGTGGGCTGACAGAACATCCCTGACGACACCCCCTTTCTAACTGAATTACCTTAGACAAGCTACCGTTGACCTTTACCCTTGCAATAGGATTCGTGTACAGAGACTGTATAGTTCTGATAATTCCCTCATGAAAATTAAACTTCTTCATAACCCTGAACAAGAACTCCCATCTAACAGAGTCGAATGCCTTTTCTGCATCCAGTCCCAAGATTGCTGCCTCCTTATTTTCATCTTTAATATGCTGCATAATATGTAACGTTCTGCGAATATTGTCATGTGTTTGTCTATGTTTTATAAAACCTGTTTGATCTAAACTAATCATTTTTGTTAAGATATTCTCCATTCTCCTGGCCAGTGTTGCAGTGAAGAGTCTATAATCCACATTAAGCACTTATTGGCCTATAGTTTGAACAATTAGTCACATCTTTACCCTCCAAGATTCTGGAATTTTTCCTCCCTTAAGAATCCAGTTAAATGTTTTATGTAATAGTGGAGTAATTTTTTTCCTGTAAATTTTATACCATTCTGAGCAATAACCTTCACCCCCCGGACTTTTACCATTTTTTAGCCTTGAAATTGCAGAATTTATTTTTTCTACTGTAATTTCTGCCAATAATTTCTTGTTTTGCTCTTCTGTAATTTGTGGTAGATTTAACTCCTCTAGAAAACTCTCAATTCGCTCATTTTCAGTTTTTGTCTGTGCATATAGTTGCTGTAGTGGTCTTCAAAGCACCTCTGAGTTTCTCTGGTTTTCTATACCGTTTGATTTGTTTGTGGGTTTTTTATCTTGTAAACATGTCTCGTTGCCTGTTGTTTTTTAAGTTTGTGGGCCAGAAGTTTTGCAGATTTACTACCAGCCTCATAGTATCACTTCTTGGTATAAATCATTTTTTTCTGGATTTCTTGTGATAATATATTATTTATTTCTGCCCTTTTTGTTTTAATATCATTCATAATTCTGTTGTCACCATTGTTCTTGTGAACTCTTTCCAATTTTTCTAAATCCTCTTGTAATTTTTGGAGTGAGGCTTGTTTAATCTTTTTTAAGTGAACTGATTTGGCCATCAGTTTCACTACTGCCTTGAAGCCTCCCACACCACAGCTGGGGAGACGTCCACATTATCATTTTGCTCAGTATAATTACAAATATCTTTCTCAATTTCCTCTCTTATTTGACCATTTAACAGGCTTGTATTCAGACGCCACACTGTAGTTTTTTTCTCTGTCCCTGTGCCTAATTTTAAAAACAATGGGCAGTGGTCAGACAGATCCTTTACTCCAGTTTCACAGCTTTCAACCATATATCTGCCTTTGGCAAGTAGCAGAAAGTAGTCAGTTCTTGTATATAAAGAATGTGGGGCCGAAAAGTATGTATAATCTTTTCTTCTGGGGTGTATTTCCCTCCATATGTCTAAAATACTAAGGTTTGATAATAATTTGACAGTATTTTTTTGCTGAGTTTTCCCAGAAGAGTCGAGCTCAGGATTGAGTCTTTGATTTAAGTCCCCAGCGCCTGTAAACACTCCCCCTCCTTCTGTTGTAACCAAATCAAACAGGTGCTTATAGACGCCGACTCTGAGCCTGGAGGAGCAGAAATGTTGAGTAACGTGACCAACATCACTTCTAGTCTCCCAATCACTATAACATATCCACCTTCCCCATCGCTTTTTATTTTTAACATATCAAAACAGATTCGATTAGAGAGAAGTAACTTACTCCTCTCCTATGACCTGATTTATAGGAAGACGAAAACTCCTGATTATTTCCATTCCTTTTCAATTTTTCATGCTCTTTGTTAGTCATATGAGTCTCTTGTAAAAATAGAATTTCAACTTTATCTTTCTTCATTTTGTTTAACACATTACTTCATTTAATTGGATTGAGTCCGTTTACATTATATGAGGCTAATTTCAAATTAGTATTAGATGATGTCATCCTGTACACAAGATCAGCCCATGTGCTGCCAACAAGAACTTATAAGAAGATAATAACTTCAACAAAAAAAACAAAACCAACAACAGTCAGTCTGAACTTCCAGACATGAGGTCTGAAAATCCACCTTTTTAGATCTTCTGTCCAGCTCCGAGGGACAGGCCCTGGTCCAGGAGGCAGGGGGGGGGCCTCCTGGTCTTTTACAGCCCTGTTCATTTCTACAATTGTTTTGGTCCTTGTTTTCCCCCTTTTTTTTTTCTTTTTTTTTTAAAAGGAAAAAAAAGAGAAAAAAACAGAGGCCCCGACCAATGCTACAGTTAATAAAGGAAAAGAAAATGACCATATACTTGTGCTTTTCTTGTGCGTTGGGTTATTGACAGTGGAACAGTCATCGTCTCACACTTGTCTCCTGATCTTCTTCCCTGCTTCTTCTGAAGGCCTGTAGTTTCTGCTTATATCCCTGAGAGGCTCTGATCCGCGGTGTTTTCTCCCTGTGCAACTTGCCACATTCGACGTGACATCATCTCCAGTGGGTCGTCCGCAGGTTTGACAATGTGCACCTGAAATCCTCTTCCCACCATGTCTTTGGTTGCTTCTGTTGCTGGGTTATAGATGCGGGTCTCTCCTTCGTAGAAAACACGAAGTTTGGCTGGAAAAGGTGTTTGAAATGTTATTTTTTTCTCCTTCAGCACCTTCTTTGCTTCAGCATATTCCTTTCGCTTTTTCATAATTTCAGGTGCATAGTCATGGTCCACATAGACTCTGAGCTTCATAGACAAAACCTTTTTTTTCCCAGGCCCTTTTGATTATTTCTTCTTTGCACCTGTAGCTTGACAACTTCACAGTAATAGTCGCGGAGGAGCGTCGTTGGAGGGACGAGGACCCAGTGATCTATGAGCCTCTCAACAGTAGCTCAAAAGCTGGTGGTAACTCGAGCTTTTCTCTGAGCAAAGCCTCAACAAAACCCCCGACTGACGCCGCACTGTCGTCCGCCGCCTCTTTAATACCGTGCAGTCTCAGGTTCTCCCTCCTGGCCCGGCTTTCCTGATCAATCTGCCGTCCTCGAGACGTTTCTGTAGTTTGATCAGCTCGCATATTGTCCCTTCGATGCACTGGACTCTTCTGCCTCCTCGCTTCTCCGCCTCGTCAATGCGACAATTTGCCTTTTTAATTTCGTCTTTAATGTCCTTAAGCGTTTTCGCGTTTTCACGGCAGAACTCTTTTATTTCTGGCAAGACAGTCTCTAACTCGGACATTTTCTCCACATCTCCTGGTTCTCGGGGACCTGACCTGAGCTGCGTCTTCGGGTTCCTCCGTTAGCTCGGGTGTTAGCCTAGCTTGTTCCTCGTCCTCGCTCGTTCTAAACCCAGCGGTAGAAGTAAACTTTTTTGCTTTACCTTTTCTCATCATGAAGCCCCTTAGTATTGTACAGTTTCTCCTCTCTTCACATCAGAATTCAGGCTTATGGGGCTTTTCTTCAACTTTAGTCGGGGAGCAGTGTTTTTCTCGTGTCGCCATGTTCAAGGTCCGACCGGAAGTTTTCTCCAGGATTTTTGACATGAAGGGAAGTTTGGAAACTGGTCGATAGTTCGATAAAATTGTGGGATCAAGATCTGGTTTTTAATCAATGGCTCAACCACAGCTTTCTTACAAAAAGAGGGCACAGTGCCAGAAGACAAACTCCTGTTAATAATGTCTGTGACCAAGTTGCCTGTAGTGTCCCAAACCTCCTTAAAGAGGCGAGGTGGGACTGGGTCTGTGGGACAGGACGATGGCTTAAGCTTTTTAACAAACCCTGTGATTACAGACAGTGACACCGGCTCAAACTGACTAAAAACATCTAAACACTGAGTCATGGCAACATTAGAACAAGTGTGGTTCTGTTGGCTCTGATAACGGCAACCACCTCATTAAAAAAGGAGAGGAACTTTTCACATGTTTCCCGTGTCATTTCCAGTGCAGTGGATGAACTAGGATCAAGAACAGAACTGATTGTTTTAAAAAGAACACGAGGTTGATTCACTTTACTTAAAATCAGATCCGATAAAAAATGTACTCTTTTCAGCTTTAACAATACTCTGGTAATTCTTCCAGCTGCTTTGAAGAATTTGATGAGACACTTTCAGTCCGTCCCTTTTCCACCTGCGCTCCGCCCTACGGCACCGGGCTGCGCGTGTCGTTAAACCGTGGCTCTGGTCTGGGCTTCGGGCGCGTGACTTTCAAAGGAGCTACAGTGTTTAAAACGCCGGTACAAAGGGACATAAACACATTGATTAAATCATTAAATGCTCCGTGTCTGTGTCCGTGTCTGTGTCCGCGTCTGTGTCCGTGTCTGTGTCCGCGTCTGTGTCCGCGTCTGTGTCTGTGTCCGTGTCTGTGTCCGTGTCTGTGTGTCCGCGTCTGTGTCTGTGTCCGTGTCCGTGTCTGTGTCCGTGTCTGTGTCCGTGTCTGTGTCCGTCTGTGTCCGCGTCTGTGTCTGTGTCCGTGTCTGTGTCCGTGTCTGTGTCCGTGTCTGTGCAGGAGGGTCAGGGCAGAGGGTGAGAACAGACGCCGCAAAAAGAGGAGTAAAAGCGGCCGCTGTATCGGACTTAACGCGAGTTTTGCGCACAGGAGCAGGTGGCATCACGTCACTGTCCAAGTTCAAATCAAACATGACAGGATTGTGGTGAAAACTGCGTCCCAACAGCAACACGGTCAAGCGGGAAGCCGCAGGGTAAAAGCAGGTCTACAGTCCGTGCGTCTGCGTAGAGCCAGTCACGTGTCAAATCAAAAGAGTCAAATAAATCTAAAAACTCTCTGGCCATGGGTTTGAAGGGCAGCAGACATGCACATTCAAATCACCGACAATTAAAATCCTGTCATAATGAGTCAACATAAAAGCCATAAAATCTGAAAAGTCTTTGATCAAATCCTTCTTGTGCTTAGATGATCTGTAAACGACAGCGACACAGCGGATCAAAGCAGCTCAGGTCGAAGGAGGAAAAAGAAAGATTCTGTGATAAAAACACTTCTTTAAAACAGTAGCTGCACCTCCTCCACGTCTTTCTCGGCGCATTAATAAAAGTCAGGGTCAGGGTCAGGGTCAGGGTCAGAGTCAGGGTCAGGGTCAGGGTCAGGGTCAGGGTCAGGGTCAGGGTCAGGGTCAGGGTCAGGTCAGGGTCAGGGTCAGAGTCAGGGTCAGGGTCAGGGTCAGGGTCAGGTCAGAGTCAGAGTCAGAGTCAGGTCAGGGTCAGGGTCAGGGTCAGGGTCAGGGTCAGGGTCAGGTCAGAGGGTCAGGGTCAGGTCAGTCAGGGTCAGAGTCAGGGTCAGGTCAGGGTCAGGGTCAGGGTCAGGTCAGGGTCAGGGTCAGGGTCAGGGTCAGGGTCAGAGTCAGGGTCAGTCAGGGTCAGTCAGGGTCAGGGTCAGGGTCAGGGTCAGGGTCAGGGTCAGAGTCAGAGTCAGAGTCAGGGTCAGGGTCAGGGTCAGGGTCAGGGTCAGAGTCAGGTCAGGGTCAGGGTCAGGGTCAGGGTCAGGGTCAGGGTCAGGGTCAGGGTCAGGGTCAGAGTCAGAGTCAGAGTCAGGGTCAGGGTCAGGGTCAGGGTCAGAGTCAGGGTCAGGGTCAGGGTCAGGGTCAGGGTCAGGGTCAGGGTCAGGGTCAGGGTCAGGGTCAGGCTTAGTTAAACCAGGAGGTAAAAGCTGTGAAAAGGCGACAGACTCACCGCTGTTAATCCACGTTTCAGTTAAAAACATTAAATCCAGAGAATGAGCGACGTGAAGAACTCGTGCAGGAGAAATGTCTTATTCACGACCGATCTCACAGTTTAGTTTAGTTTAGTTTAGTTTAGTTTAGGTTTAGTTTAGTTTAGTTTAGTTTAGTTTAGTTTAGTTTAGTTTAGTTTAGTTTAGTTTAGTTTAGTTTAGTTTAGTTTAGTTTAGTTTAGTTTAGTTTAGTTTAGGTTTAGTTTAGTTTTAGTTTAGGTTTAGTTTAGTTTAGTTTAGTTTAGTTTAGTTTAGTTTAGTTTAGTTTAGTTTAGTTTAGTTTAGTTTAGTTTAGTTTAGTTTAGTTTAGTTTAGTTTAGTTTAGGTTTAGTTTAGTTTAGTTTAGTTTAGTTTAGTTTAGTTTAGTTTAGTTTAGTTTAGGTTTAGTTTAGTTTAGTTTAGTTTAGTTTTAGTTTAGTTTAGTTTAGTTTAGTTTAGTTTAGTTTAGTTTAGTTTAGTTTAGTTTAGTTTAGTTTAGTTTAGGTTCATGTGTGTTTGTTGTTCCACCAGGGGCTTTTTTACTCCAGCGTCTCGTCCAAACATCAACAGTTTTTTTCTCATTTATATGAATATGAATATGGACCCAGACAGTTTTGTCACAGACTGACACATGTCAGAGAGACACTCCCCCTTTATGTGTCGTTTACATCACAAAGTCCCAACCTCAGAGACACTTTCAAGTTCACACACTGACGTCTTTATGACACATGAACAGAACATTTGATATTTTCTAACACTTTTTATATATGAACATTTAAAACACCGAGAAGGATTCTCACTTGAGTTTTGTCCTTGTTACTTTTGTCCTCTTTGGTTTGTCGTCTTCCTCGTGTCCTCTGAGGTGAGGGTTGCTGGTGTGACCCTTGTGCCTTTGGGCCACACACTTCCTCCTCGTCCTGCTGCTGCACTAAAACTGTTCGATTAGAGTCAAAGTTTTATTTTATTTGAATAAAAATCACAGACTCAGGATGAAAAAGACAAAATAAAAGTCTGAGTTTACGGCGGCTCCACGTCTGAATCATGTGTTCTGCTCAAGAGCACCACGGCCCCGGGGATTGAAC
>NW_026571175.1:38419408-38454408 GCF_026225935.1 Boleophthalmus pectinirostris | reverse complement strand
ACCAGGACTAAACCAGGACTAAACCAGGTCTAAAACAGGACTAAACCAGGTCTAAACCAGGACTAAACCAGGTCTAAACCAGGACTAAACCAGGACTAAACCAGGTCTAAAACAGGACTAAACCAGGTCTAAACCAGGACTAAACCAGGACTAAACCAGGACTAAACCAGGACTAAACCAGGACTAAACCAGGACTAAACCAGGACTAAACCAGGTCTAAATGATCTCAGTAGTAAAATCACTGAACTTTTTCACTTCAAAAATAGAGAAATATTTGAAATATTTGAAATATTTGTCCTTCCGTCTGCTGAGTCTCCCTCAGATCTGGACTCGTGTTTTTATTCTGAGTCTGTTTCATCTGCAAAAGTCCAGACGCTCTGCTCCACCTGGTGATGTCATCAAGTGAACACCTCCTTTTCCCTTTAGTTGAGTCGAGATCAAAACTCCACGACTGAAAAAATGATCCAGGTGATTTTAGTGAAGGTGAAGTGTGGAGTTTAAAAACACAGTGGAGCACTTCCTGTACCACCACACGATGACATCACCAGGTGCAACAGAGTGTTTTGTTTGTCTGTGAAACATGTGAATGAAACAAACAGGAAACAGCAGAACAGAGCAGAGGATTGTGGGAGTTTGAGTCTTTCTTGTTCTTACAGTTTGTTCTGTTTGTGCAGGATCCAAAGACTCTGATGTGGATCCTGATCCTGAACGCAGCAGCAACAGCCCAGAACTAAACCAGGACTAAACCAGGACTGAACCAGGACTAAACCAGGACTAAACCAGGACTAAACCAGGACTGAACCAGGACTGAACCAGGACTGGAACCAGGACTAAAGGACCAGACTGGACTAAACCAGGACTGACCAGAACTAAACCAGGACTAAACCAGGACTAAACAGGACTAAACCAGGACTAAACCAGAAACCAGGACTAAACCAGGACTAAACCAGGACTGAACAGGACTAAACCAGGACTAAACCAGGACAGGACTAACCAGAACCAGGACTAAACCAGGACTAAACCAGGACTAAACCAGGACTAAACCAGAACTAAACCAGGACTAAACCAGGACTAAACCAGGACTAAACCAGGACTAACCACTAAACCAGGACTAAACCAGGACTAAACCAGGACTGAACCAGGACTAAACCAGAACTAAACCAGGACTAAACCAGGACTAAACCAGGACTAAACCAGGACTAAACCAGGACTAAACCAGGACTAAACCAGGACTTGACCAGGACTAAACCAGGACTGAAAACCAGGACTAAACCAGGACTAACCAGGACCAGGACTAAACCAGGACTAAACCAGGACTAAACCAGGACTAAACCAGACTGACCAGGACTGAAACCAGGACTAAACTAAACCAGGACTGAACCAGGACTAAACAGGACAGGACTAAACAGGAACAGGACTAAACCAGACTAAACAGACTAAACCAGGACTAAAACAGGACTAAACCAGGACTAAACTAAACCAGGACTGAAAAACCAGGACTGAACCAGGACTGAAACCAGACTAAACCAGGACTAAACCAGGACTAAAACCAGGACTAAACCAGGACTAAACCAGGACTAAACCAGGACTAAACCAGGACTAACCAGGACTAAACCAGGACTAAACCAGGACTAAACCAGGACTAACCAGGACTAACAGGACTAAACCAGACTGAACCAGGACTAAACCAGGACTAAACCAGGACTAAACTGACTAACCAGGACTAAACCAGGAACTAAACCAGGACTAAACCCTAGGACTAAACCAGGACTGAACCAGGACAAACCAGGACTAAACCAGGACTAAACCAGGACTAAACCAGGACTCCACAGGACCAGGACTAAACCAGGACTAAACCAGGACTAAACCAGGACTAAACCAGGACTAAACCAGGACTAAAACCAGGACTAAACCAGGACTAAACCAGGACTAAACCAGGACTAAACAGGACCAGGACTAAACCAGGACTAAACCAGGACTAAACCAGGACTAAACCAGACTAACCAGGACTAAACCAGGACTAAACCTAAACTAGGACTGAACCAGGACTAAACCAGGACTAAACCAGGACTAAACCAGGACTAAACCAGGACTGAACCAGGACTAAACCAGGACCAGGAAAACCAGGACTAAACCAGGACTAAACCAGGACTAAACCAGGACTAACCAGGAAACCAGGACTAAACCAGGTCTAAACCAGGACTAAACCAGGACTAAACCAGGTCTAAACCAGGACTAAACCAGGACTAAAGGACCAGGACTAAACCAGAACCAGGACTGAACCAGGACTCTAAACCAGGACTGAACCAGGACTAAACCAGGTAAACCAGGACTGAACCAGGACTAAACCAGGTCTAAACTGAACCAGGACTAACCAGGACTAAACCAGGACTGAACCAGGACTAAACCAGGACTAAACCAGGACTAACCAGGACTAAACCAGGACTAAACCAGGACTAAACCAGGACTGAAAACAGGACTAAACCAGGACTAAACCAGGACTAAACCAGGACTAAACCAGGACTGAACCAGGACTAAACCAGGACTAAACCAGGACTAAACCAGGACTAAACCAGGACTGAACCAGGACTAACCACCAGGACTAAACCAGGACTAAAACCAGGACTACCAAACCAGGACTGAACCAGGACTAAACCAGGACTAAACCAGGACTGAACCAGGACTGAACCAGGACTAAACCAGGACTAAACTAAACCAGGACTGAACCAGGAAACCAGGACTAACCAGGACTAAACCAGGACTAAACCAGGACTAAACCAGGTCTAAACCAGGACTAAACCAGGACTAAACCAGGACTGAACCAGGACTGAACCAGGACTAAACCAGGACTGAACCAGGACTAAACCAGGACTGAACCAGGTCTAAACCAGGTCTAAACCAGGACTAAACCAGGTCTAAACCAGGTCTAAACCAGGTCTAAACCAGGACTAAACCAGGACTAAACCAGGACCGGGTCTGAGTTGTTGTTGTGTTTTGGGTGTAGTTCTCTGTTTGTCCACCAGAGGGAGGTGTGCATCTACAGAAGAATATTTATTTTTATTTTTTATTTTATAACATGTAATTATTTTAACTATTGTAAAAGAAGATCGTAGTCCTGGTTTAGTTCTGGTTTAGTCCTGGTTTAGTTCTGGTTTTAGTCGTGTTTCTCAGATGTTTTAGACTAAAATCTTGTAAATGTTTGAGTTTTTGGTGAATGTATTTTGAGCTGCACTTTTGTAAAACTGCACTAAGAGTCTGAGTCCAGTTTTTAATAAAAACTGAAACAAACGTCTCCCGTGTTTTTCTTAAGTTCTGTTTCTGTTTTTGTGTCTGGTCCGAGTCCGAGTCCTGAGGAGTGACGTTTGTTCATGTGTGTTTTATCAGAGAAGGTTCTAGAGCAGCTTCCATGATCACAGCAGGAACCTGTGTGACGGTCGACGAGTGTGAGAGGCTCCGACGGCCGAGGTCATCGTCCAGAGCGAAACATCGGAGGCTTTTACTGCAGCAGCTTCAAGAAGAAGAAGAAGAAGAAGAAGAAGAAGAAGAAGAAGAAGAAGAAGAAGAAGAAGAAGAAGATCTCATAATAATAATAATAATATAATCATGACGTCATAACGAACACGTCTGAGGCTCTGAGCAACTGACAGGAGCAGAGTGTGACAGGAGCAGTGTGTGACAGGAGCAGAGTGTGACAGGTGCAGTGTGTGACAGGAGCAGTGTGACAGGAGCAGAGTGTGACAGGAGCAGAGTGTGACAGGAGCAGTGTGTGACAGGTGCAGAGTGTGACAGGAGCAGAGTGTGACAGGAGCACAGTGTGACAGGTGCAGAGTGTGACAGGTGCAGAGTGTGACAGGTGCAGAGTGTGACAGGTGCAGAGTGTGACAGGTGCAGAGTGTGTGACAGGAGCAGAGTGTGTGACAGGTGCAGAGTGTGACAGGTGCAGAGTGTGACAGGAGCAGTGTGTGACAGGTGCAGTGTGTGACAGGAGCAGTGTGTGACAGGAGCAGAGTGTGACAGGAGCAGAGTGTGACAGGAGCAGAGTGTGACAGGTGCAGAGTGTGACAGGAGCACAGTGTGACAGTGTGACAGGAGCAGTGTGTGACAGGTGCAGGTGTGACAGGAGCAGTGTGTGACAGGAGCAGTGTGTGACAGGACAGTGTGCAGGCAGAGTGTGACAAGAGCAGAGTGTGACAGGAGCAGAGTGTGACAGGAGCAGAGTGTGACAGGAGCACAGTGTGACAGGAGCAGTGTGTGACAGGTGCAGTGTGTGACAGGAGCAGTGTGTGACAGGAGCAGTGTGTGACAGGAGCAGAGTGTGACAGGAGCAGAGTGTGACAGGTGTGACAGGTGCAGAGTGTGTGTGACAGGAGCAGTGTGTGACAGGAGCAGAGTGTGACAGGTGTGTGACAGGAGTGTGACAGGAGCAGTGTGTGACAGGAGCAGTGTGTGACAGGAGCAGAGTGTGACAGGTGCAGAGTGTGACAGGAGCAGTGTGTGACAGGTGCAGAGTGTGACAGGAGCACAGTGTGACAGGTGCAGAGTGTGACAGGAGCAGTGTGTGACAGGAGCAGTGTGTGACAGGAGCAGAGTGTGACAGGAGCAGAGTGTGACAGGTGCAGAGTGTGACAGGTGCAGTGTGTGACAGGTGCAGTGTGTGACAGGTGCAGTGTGTGACAGGTGCACCGTGTGTCACTGATGATTCTGATTCGTCTCTAATAATAAAACAAATACTAGTGAAATAATCCCCACTGACAGTTGCCATGGTGACGCCTCTGTCCTGCAGCTGCACAGTTCATCTTTAAAGCTGCACTCTGGAACTTTCCATCAGCTGTTTGTTTCTATGGAGACGTCAGTGCTCTGCCCAGAATGTTCCGCAGTGTGACTTTAAACAGCTCCACTCGACCTGACCCGGAACACCGTCTGGTCTCCATGGAGACAGAAAGGCTTAAGGCCAAACTGTGGAACATTCCAGACAAAACAACAACATCTCCATGGAGACGAGCGTCTGAAGAAGTGACACAGTGCAGCTTTAAAGTGTCACAGAAACCAGTTTGTGGAGTAAAATGTGCTGAAGAACATCTCAACGTTCTACACACACACGTTCCACACACACACACGTTCCACACACACACACGTTCCACACACACACGTTCCACACACACACGTTCCACACACACACACACACACGTTCCACACACACACACGTTCCACACACACACACGTTCCACACACACACACGTTCCACACACACACACGTTCCACACACACACGTTCCACACACACACACGTTCCACACACACACGTTCCACACACACACGTTCCACACACACACGTTCTACACACACACACACACACGTTCCACACACACACACGTTCCACACACACACGTTCCACACACACACACACACACACGTTCCACACACACACACGTTCCACACACACACACACACACACGTTCTACACACACACACGTTCCACACACACACACACACGTTCCACACACACACACACACACACACGTTCCACACACACACACGTTCCACACACACACACGTTCCACACACACACACACACGTTCCACACACACGTTCCACACACACACACACACACGTTCCACACACACGTTCCACACACACACACGTTCCACACACACACACGTTCCACACACACACACGTTCCACACACACACGTTCCACACACACACACACACGTTCCACACACACACACACGTTCCACACACACACACACACACGTTCCACACACACACGTTCCACACACACACACACACACACACGTTCCACACACACACACAGTTCCACACACACACACACACACACGTTCCACACACACACACACACACACGTTCCACACACACACACACACACGTTCCACACACACACACACACACGTTCCACACACACACACGTTCCACACACACACACACACACACACGTTCCACACACACACGTTCCACACACACACGTTCCACACACACACACACACACGTTCCACACACACACACGTTCCACACACACACACACACACACACGTTCCACACACACACACACACACACGTTCCACACACACACACGTTCCACACACACACACACACACACACACGTTCCACACACACACACACGTTCCACACACACACACACACACACAGTTTCCACACACACACACACACACGTTCCACACACACACACGTTCCACACACACACACGTTCCACACACACACACACACACACGTTCCACACACACACACACGTTCCACACACACACACGTTCCACACACACACGTTCCACACACACACACGTTCCACACACACACGTTCTACACACACACACACACACACACGTTCCACACACACACACACACGTTCCACACACACACGTTCCACACACACACACACACGTTCCACACACACACACACACACACACGTTCTACACACACACACGTTCCACACACACACACACACACGTTCCACACACACACACGTTCCACACACACACACACACACGTTCCACACACACACACACACACACACGTTCCACACACACACGTTCCACACACACACACACACGTTCCACACACACACACACACACACACGTTCCACACACACACGTTCCACACACACACGTTCTACACACACACACGTTCCACACACACACGTTCCACACACACACACACACACACACACGTTCCACACACACACACACACACACGTTCCACACACACACACGTTCCACACACACACACGTTCCACACACACACACACACACACACGTTCTACACACACACACGTTCTACACACACACGTTCCACACACACACGTTCTACACACACACGTTCCACACACACACGTTCTACACACACACACGTTCCACACACACACACACACACACACACACACGTTCTACACACACACACACACACGTTCCACACACACACACACACGTTCCACACACACACACACACACACGTTCTACACACACACGTTCCACACACACACACACACACACGTTCTACACACACACACACACACGTTCTACACACACACGTTCTACACACACACGTTCCACACACACACACACACGTTCTACACACACACACGTTCTACACACACGTTCTACACACACACACACACACACACGTTCTACACACACACGTTCTACACACACACACGTTCCACACACACACACACTTCTACACACACACACGTTCCACACACACACGTTCTACACACACACGTTCTACACACACACACGTTCTACACACACACACACACACACACGTTCCACACACACACGTTCCACACACACACACGTTCTACACACACACGTTCTACACACACACACGTTCTACACACACACACGTTCTACACACACACGTTCCACACACACACACACACGTTCCACACACACACGTTCTCACACACACACGTTCCACACACACACACACACACACGTTCTACACACACACACGTTCTACACACACACACGTTCTACACACACACGTTCCACACACACACGTTCTACACACACACGTTCTACACACACACGTTCTACACACACACACACACACACGTTCCACACACACACACGTTCCACACACACACGTTCTACACACACACACACGTTCCACACGCAGACGTTCTACAGGACCATGTTTTTTCACACAGGTCTGGACTAGGTCTGGACCAGGTCTGGACCAGGTCTGGACCAGGTCTGGACCAGGTCTGAGTCTAGTTCTAGTCCAGGTCTGACACAGATGGATGTTCTGATGTAAATGTTCTGCTCTTTGTTCTTGATGTTGTCACTTTGACTCATGAGTCTGAATCTGTGACCTTCACACAAACACAACTACAACACACACACACACACACACAACTACAACACACACACACACAAACACACACAACTACAACAAACACACACAAACACACACACACACACACACACACACACACACACACACACACACACACACACTACAACACACACACACACACACACACACACAACAACACACACACACACACAACACACACACTACAACACACACACACACACACACACTACAACAAACACACACACAAACAGACACACAACTACAACACACACACACACAAACACACACAACTACAACACACACACACACAAACACACACACACACTACAACACACACACACACACAACACACACACACACACACAACTACAACACACACACACACAACTACAACAAACACACACACAAACACACACAAACACACACACACACACACACACACACACACACACACACACACACACACACACACACACACACACACACACACACACAAACAGACACACACACACTTCAGTCACAAGATTCCAACTGGAGGCACTTCAGTGTCTGGTTTAACATCACACTCCCTGAACCTTCTGACCTGTACCAGTCTGGTCTGTACCGGTCTGTACCAGTCTGGTCTGTACCAGTCTGGTCTGTACCGGTCTGGTCTGGTCTGTACCGGTCTGGTCTGTACCAGTCTGGTCTGTACCAGTCTGGTCTGTACCAGTCTGGTCTGTACCGGTCTGGTACCAGTCTGGTCTGTACCGGTCTGTGTCTGTACCAGTCTGGTCTGTACCAGTCTGTACCAGTCTGGTCTGTACCAGTCTGGTCTGTACCAGTCTGGTCTGTACCAGTCTGGTCTGTACCAGTCTGGTCTGTACCGGTCTGTGTCTGTGGTGCGTCGTCGTCTCTGGGCTCTGGCGTCATGTTTATGGAATGTTCCGTGTTGTTCCTTTAATTAAAGCCCTTGAGCTGTGACCTTTGCCCTGATGACATCATCACACACCTGCGTCTCAGGTGACCCCTGACCCCGCCCCCCCGACCCCTCCCCTCTGTGACCTCATCAGGTGCCAATTATTACACAAGTCCTCAGAGACTGACTAATGAACCACAGGAACTAAACCAGGACCAGGACTGAACCAGGACTGAACAAGGTCTAGACCAGGACTAGACCAGGTCTAGACCAGGACTAGACCAGGTCTAGACCAGGACTAGACCAGAACTAGACCAGGTCTAGACCAGGACTCAGACTCAGACCTGAATCCCTGAGTGTTCATTAGTTTGTGTCAAATATTGATCAAGAGTTTAACCCCCAACCTGGATCTTCTTCTTCTTCTTCTCTCTCTCTTTTTTCTCTCGTTTGTTTCTGTGGGAGCAGATGTCTCAATCTCCCCAGACGCTTCCTCTCTCTCCCTAAAGCCACGCCCCCCCCCCTGCAGGCCACACCCCTCCAGGCAGAGTCTGTCCATAAAAGCCCCAGACCAAAGACTGGACCAAAGACCAGACCCAGACCAGAGTCCTGAGAACCGAGACCAGAGTCCTGAGACCCGAGACCAGAGTCCTGAGACCTGAGACCCGAGTCCTGAGAGCAGAGACCAGAGTCCTGAGACCCGAGTCCTGAGACCCGAGACCAGAGTCCTGAGAGCAGAGACCAGAGTCCTGAGAGCAGAGACCAGAGTCCTGAGAGCGGCCCTGGGTCCTCGTTAGCTCCTCGTTAGCCGCTCCATTCACTTTACATTGAATCTGCCGCTAACCCGAGTCTCACCAAAGACCAGAGTTTGTTTGTTTTTTGACACTTTTGTTGTAAATTTTCGTCCATCTTCGTTGGCGTGGTTGTGGGTTGCCATGGAGACCGTGCGCGTCGCCGTGGTGCTGTCCGTGTGTCTGTCCGTGCTCTGCCAGGGTCAAAGGTCACGGGTCCAGGATGATGAGAACGCAGCCGCATCCGCCCTGGGGCTGAGCCAGAGAGAACTGGTGAGTCTGAACCAGGACTAAACCAGGACTGAACAAGAACTAAACCAGGACTAAACCAGGACTAAACCAGGACTGAACCAGGACTAAACCAGGACTGAACCAGGACTAAACCAGGACTAAACCAGGACTAAACCAGGACTAAACCAGGAAACCAGGACTGAAACCAGGACTAAACCAGGACTAAACCAGGACTGAAACCAGGACTGAACCAGGACTAAACAAACAGGACTAAAGGACCCAGGACTAAACCAGGACTGACTAAACCAGGACTAAACCAGGACTAAACCAGGACTAAACCAGGACTGAAACCAGGACTAACCAGGACTAAACCAGGACTAAACCAGGACTAAACCAGGACTAAACCAGGACTAAACCAGGACTAAACCAGGACTAAACCAGGACTAAACCAGGACTAAACCAGGACTGAACCAGGACTGAAACCAGGACTAAACCAGGACTGAACCAGGACTAAACCAGGACTAAACCAGGACTAAACCAGGACTAAACCAGGATGGATCCAACCCATCAGACTGGTCCAGTAAACGTATGTCTGTGTGTTTGTGTGTATGTACATGTGTGTATGTGTGTGTGTATGTACATGTGTGTATGTGTGTGTGTATGTACATGTGTGTATGTGTGTGTGTGTGTGTGTGTGTGTGTGTGTGTGTGTGTGTGTGTGTGTGTGTCTGTGTGTGTGTGTCTGTGTGTGTGTGTGTGTGTGTGTGTGTGTGTGTGTGTGTGTGTATGTGTGTGTGTGTGTGTGTGTGTGTGTGTGTGTGTGTGTGTGTGTGTGTGTGTGTGTGTGTGTGTGTGTGTGTGTGTGTGTGTCTGTGTGTGTGTGTGTGTGTGTGTGTCTGTGTGTGTGTGTGTCTGTGTGTGTGTGTGTGTGTGTGTGTGTGTGTGTGTGTGTGTGTGTGTGTGTGTGTATGTACATGTATGTGTGTATGTGTGTGTGTGTATGTACATGTGTGTACATGTGTGTATGTGTGTATGTACATGTGTGTATGTGTGTGTGTCTGTGTGTTTGTGTCTGTGTGTATGTCTGTGTGTGTGTCTGTGTGTGTGTGTGTGTGTGTGTGTGTGTGTGTGTATGTGTGTATGTGTGTGTGTGTGTGTGTGTGTGTGTGTCTGTGTGTGTCTGTGTGTGTGTGTGTGTGTGTGTGTGTGTGTGTGTGTGTGTGTGTGTGTGTGTGTGTGTGTGTGTGTCTGTGTGTGTGTGTGTGTGTGTGTGTGTGTGTGTCTGTGTGTGTGTGTGTCTGTGTGTGTCTGTGTGTGTGTGTGTGTGTGTGTGTGTGTGTGTGTGTGTGTGTGTGTCTGTGTGTGTGTGTGTGTCTGTGTGTGTGTGTGTGTGTGTCTGTGTGTGTGTGTGTGTGTGTGTGTGTGTGTGTGTCTGTGTGTGTGTGTGTGTGTGTCTGTGTGTGTGTGTGTGTGTGTGTGTGTGTGTGTGTGTGTGTGTGTGTGTGTGTCTGTGTGTGTGTGTGTGTCTGTGTGTGTGTGTGTGTGTGTGTGTGTGTGTGTGTGTGTGTGTGTGTGTGTGTGTGTGTGTGTGTGTGTGTGTGTGTGTGTCTGTGTGTGTGTGTGTGTGTGTGTGTGTGTGTGTGTGTCTGTGTGTGTGTGTGTGTGTGTGTGTGTGTGTGTGTGTCTGTGTGTGTGTGTGTTGTGTCTGTGTGTGTGTGTGTGTTGTGTGTGTGTGTGTGTGTGTGTGTCTGTGTGTTTGTGTCTGTGTGTGTGTGTGTGTGTGTGTGTGTGTGTGTGTGTGTGTGTCTGTGTGTGTGTGTGTGTGTGTGTGTGTGTGTGTCTGTGTGTGTGTGTCTGTGTGTGTGTGTGTGTGTGTGTCTGTGTGTGTGTGTGTGTGTGTGTGTGTGTCTGTGTGTTTGTGTCTGTGTGTGTGTGTCTGTGTGTGTGTGTGTGTCTGTGTGGTCTGGTCTTGTGTTTGTGCAGATCGTGTCACACTCGTCATTAATGATTTTCTTTTACTTCTGGACAAACATGTGTTGGTATTTGTTGTGTGTATCTGTGTGTGTGTGTGTCTGTGTGTGTGTGTGTTTGTGTGTATTTGTTGGTATTTGTTGTGTGGATGAGTCACCGTTTGTGCGTCGCTTCAGGAGCTTCTTTAATCTCCTGATGTGTTCAAACTCATCACAACCAATCAAACCAGGATCAGCATAATCCCTGCAGCTGTTCACACCCTGCAGCTGTTCAGAGGAGAGACCCTGCAGCGGTTCAGAAAAGAAAGACCCTGCAGCTACTCAGAGCAGATAGAGACCCTGCAGCTGTTCAGACCCTGCAGCTGTTCAGATCAGAGACCCTGCGGCTGTTCAGAGGAGAGAGAGACCCTGCAGCTGTCCGAGGACAGGTCTTACAGAGACCTCAGACCCTGCAGGTGTTCAGACCCTGCAGCTGTTCAGACCCTGCAGCTGTTCAGACCCTGCAGGTGTTCAGACCCTGCAGGTGTTCAGACCCTGCAGCTGTTCTGTTCTGAGAGACATTTTGATTGAGTTTGACGAGTTTCTGTGTAAAGTGGATTTAGATCAACACTGAGATTCACAGTGTCACAGTGAGAACAAAAGGCTCAGGAGGGGGAGCGGGTCAGGTTCAGGAGGAGGAGCGGGTCAGGTTCAGAAGTGGGGGCAGGTCAGGAGGAGGAGCACATGTGTGTAAGTGTCGTGTGTTTGTGTTTCAGGTCGAGTTTCTGGACGAGTTTCTGGACGAAGGAAAAACAGAAGTGAAACTCGAGAAGAAAGCGAGTGTCATCCCCAGGGTCAGTACACACACACTGTACACACACACAACCATACACACACACTGTACACACACACAACCATACACACACACTGTACACACACACAACCATACACACACACTGTACACACACACACACACACACACACACACACACACACATACACACACACTACACACACTACACACACACTGTACACACACACAACCATACACACACACTACACACACTACACACAACACACACACTGTACACACACACACACATACACACACACACACACACTGTACACACACACAACACACACACTACACACACACTGTACACACACACAACCATACACACACACTACACACACTATACACACTACAGACTATACACACACTATACACACTACAGACTATACACACACTATACACACTACACACACTACACACGCACTGTACACACACTACACACTATATACACACACTATACACACTATACACACACACTATACACACAAATATACACACTACACACACACTATACACACACTGTACATACACTACACACTAAACACACACACTATACACACATAAATATACGCACTATACACACATATTATACACACAAACAGACACATGTATGTGAAGCTGATCTTGTGTTCTTCTTCATGTGTGTGTGTGCGTCTGTGTGTGTTTGTGTGTGTGTGTTTGTGTGTGTGTGTTTTTCGTGTGTGTGTGTGTTCTTCGTGTGTGTGTGTGTGTGTGTGTTGTGTGTGTGTGTGTGTTCTTCGTGTGTGTGTGTGTGTTTGTGTGTGTGTGTGTTCTTCGTGTGTGTGTGTGTGTGTGTGTGTGTGTGTTCTTCGTGTGTGTGCGTGTGTTTGTGTGTGTGTGTGTTCTTCGTGTGTGTGTGTGTGTTTGCAGTGTGACGTGGGGGAGCGTTGTGCGCTGAAGCACGGCCCGAGGATCGGTCGACTCTGCGACTGCCTCAGAGGAACGGCCTGTAACAGCTTCTTCCTGCGCTGCTACTGACGCCGCCATCTTAGGACTGTACACACACAAATACAACTGACACCGCCATCTGAGGACTGTACACACAAATACAACTGACACCGCCATCTGAGGACTGTACACACAAATACAACTGACACCGCCATCTGAGGACTGTACACACAAATACAACTGACACCGCCATCTTAGGACTGTACACACAAATACAACTGACACCGCCATCTTAGGACTGTACACACACAAATACAATCTGAGGACTGTACACACAAATACAACTGACCATCTTAGGACTGTACACACACAAATACAACTGACACCGCCATCTGAGGACTGTACACACAAATACAACTGACACTGCCATCTTAGGACTGTACACACAAATACAACTGACACCGCCATCTGAGGACTGTACACACACAAATACAAATACAACTGACGCCGCCATCTGAGGACTGTACACACACAAATACAAATACAACTGACACCGCCATCTGAGGACTGTACACACACAAATACAAATACAACTACAAATACAACTGACACCGCCATCTTAGGACTGTACACAGAGGAATACTTACATCAAATTACTTACATCTTAGGACTGTCCCTGACCACATTCCACAGACCTCGGTGTGTGCGCTGCCCGTCTGAGCACAGAGGAGGGGGTCTGCAGCTGTCGTGTCGTTTCTGTGACTCGTTTGTGGATGAAATAGTTTTGTTTAATAAAAGTTTTGTTCATAAATCTGCTCCAGATGTTTGTGCTTCTGTTTTTTAAAGAGTTGGAAATGAAAGGTCCTACATCACATTAAAATAATGTTCCTGGTCACAAACCGAGCTGCAGTTGTGTTTAGTTTCACTCACTCACACGGAGGGAACAGAGACATGATGAAGGAGGACAGGTTAAAGCTCCACTGTGGGACATTTCCACACACTGGGGCACGATCACAGAGGAGGAGTCGTCCGTGTCTCTGCAGGAGGCCACAGTATTTTAGACCTTCCCCGAGGACACGTCAGCACCTGTCGCTCTGCATCTGTCCCACTGCCCACACATGTCCACACACATGTCCACACACACACGTCCACATGTCCACACACATGTCCACACACATGTCCACACACACGTCCACACACGTCCACACACACACATGTCCACACACGTCCACATGTCACGTCCACACACACGTCCCACACACGTCCACATGTCCACACACGTCCACACACACATGTCCACACACATGTCCACACACATGTCCACACACGTCCACACACACATGTCCACACACGTCCACACACATGTCCACACACGTCCACACACATGTCCACACACACACACACGTCCACACACGTCCACACATGTCCACACACGTCCACACACACGTCCACACACACAGTCCACACACACCACACACGTCCACACAGTCCACACACATGTCCACACACACGTCCACACACACGTCCACACACGTCCACACACATGTCCACACACGTCCACACACGTCCACACACGTCCACACACATGTCCACACACACGTCCACACACATCCACACACACGTCCACACACGTCCACACACGTCCACACACGTCCACACACGTCCACACACACGTCCACACACGTCCACATGTCCACACACGTCCACACACACGTCCACACACGTCCACACACATGTCCACACACATGTCCACACACACGTCCACACACGTCCACACACACATGTGTCCACACACACACACTGTCCACACACGTCCACACACCACACAGTGTCCACACACGTCCACACATGTCCACACACACGTCCACACACACATGTCCACACACCACACACGTGTCCACACACACGTCCACACACGTCCACACACGTCCACACACATGTCCACACACGTCCACACACGTCCACACACACGTCCACACACGTCCACATGTCCACACACGTCCACACACGTCCACACACGTCCACACACACGTCCACACACAGTCCACACACACGTCCACACACGTCCACACACAGTCACATGTCCACACACGTCCACACACGTCCACACACGTCCACACACGTCCACGTCCACACACACACACACACACGTCCACACACACACACACGTCCACACACGTCCACACACACATGTCCACACACACACACGTCCACACACGTCACACACACACGTCCACACACGTCCACACGTCCACACACGTCCACACACGTCCACACACGTCCACACACGTCCACACACACACGTCCACACGTCCACACTGTCCACACACGTCCACACACGTGTCCACACACACGTCCACACACACACACACACGTGTCCACACACGTCCACACACGTCCACACACGTCCACACCACACACACACGTCCACACACACGTCCACACACATCCACATGTCCACACACACGTCCACACACACACGTCCACACACACACACGTCACGTCCACACACGTCCACACACGTGTCCACACACGTCCACTAACACGTCCACACACGTCACACACACGTCCACACACGTCCACACACGTCCACACACGTCCACACACACACACACATGTCCACACACGTCCACACACGTCCACACACGTCCACATGTCCACACACACATGTCCACACACGTCCACACACGTCCACACATGTCCACACACGTCCACACACGTCCACATGTCCACACACGTCCACACACACACGTCCACACACACCACACAGTCCACACACACGTCCACACACGTCCACACACGTCCACACACGTCCACACACGTCCACACACACGTCCACACACGTCCACACACGTCCACATGTCCACACACGTCCACACACACACGTCCACACACGTCCACACACACGTCCACACACATGTCCACACACGTCCACACACGTCCACACGTCCACACATGTCCACACACATGTCCACACACGTCCACACACGTCCACACACGTCCACTCCACACACGTCCACACACACACGTCCACACACACACGTCCACACACGTCCACACACACACGTCCACACACGTGTCCACACACATGTCCACACACGTCCACACACGTCCACACACGTCCACACACGTCCACACCACACACGTCCACACACGTCCACACACGTCCACACACGTCCACACACACACGTCCACACACACACACGTCCACACACACACGTCCACACAGTCCACACGTCCACACACACCAATCCACACACGTCCACACACGTCCACACACGTCCACACACATCCACGTCCACACACACGTCCACACACGTCCAACACACGTCCACACACGTCCACACGTCCACACGTCCACACACACGTCCACACACGTCCACACACGTCCACACACATGTCCACACACGTCCACACGTCCACACACATGTCCACACACGTCCACACACACCACACACGTCCACACATGTCCACACACACGTCCACACACGTCCACACACGTCCACACACGTCCACACACATGTCCACACACGTCCACATGTCCACACACGTCCACACACACACTCCACATGTCCACACACGTCCACACACATGTCCACACACGTCCACACACATGTCCACACACGTCCACACACGTCCACACACGTCCACACACGTCCACGTCCACACACGTCCACACACATGTCCACACACATGTCCACACACGTCCACACACGTCCACACACGTCCACACACGTCCACACACACATGTCCACACACACACACGTCCACACACGTCCACATGTCACGTCCACATGTCACCACGTCCACACACGTCCACACACGTCCACACACACACGTCCACACACACGTCCACACACGTCCACACACGTGTCCACACACGTCCACACACGTCCACACACGTCCACACACGTCCACACACGTCCACACACACACGTCCACACACGTCCACACACGTCCACACACGTCCACACACGTCCACATGTCCACACACGTCCACACACACACACACACACGTCCACACACGTCCACACACGTCCACACACGTCCACATGTCCACACACGTCCACACATGTCCACACACGTCCACACACACACGTCCACACACGTCACACACACGTCCACACACGTCACACACGTCCACACGTCCACCACACCACACACGTCCACACACGTCCACACACGTCCACACACGTCACACGTCCACACGTCCACACACGTCCACACACACGTCCACACATGTCCACACACGTCCACATGTCCACACACGTCCACACACATGTCCACACGTCCACATGTCCACACACGTCCACACAACGTCCACACACACGTCCACACACACCCACACACGTCCACACACGTCCAAACACGTCCACACACGTCCACACACGTCCACACACACACAGTCCACACCACGTCCACACACGTCGTCCACACACTGTCCACACACGTCCACACACGTCCACACACGTCCACACACGTCCACACACGTCCACACACGTCCACACACGTCCACACGTCCACACACGTCACACACGTCCACACGTCCACGGTCCACACACGTCCACACGTCCACACACGTCCACACACACACGTCACACACACACGTCCACACACGTCCACACACGTCCACACACATGTCCACACACGTCCACACACGTCCACACACGTCCACACACGTCCACATGTCCACACACGTCCACACACGTCCACACACGTCCACACACCACGTCCACACACGTCCACACACATGTCCACACACGTCCACACACGTCCACACACGTCCACACCACACGTCCACACACGTCCACACACGTCCACACACGTCCACAGTCCACACACACGTCCACACACGTCCACACACGTCCACGTCCACACACGTCCACACACGTCCACACACATGTCCACACACGTCCACACACACGTCCACACACGTCCACACACACGTCCACACACGTCCACATGTCCACACGTCCACGTCCACACGTCCACACGTCCACACACACACACACGTCCACACACACAGTCCACACACGTCCACACACGTCCACACACGTCCACACACTGTCCACACACGTCCACACACGTCCACACACACACGTCCACACACGTCCACACCACGTCCACACACGTCCACACACACGTCCACACACGTCCACACACGTCCACACACGTCCACACACGTCCACACACGTCCACACACACGTCCACACACGTCCACACACGTCCACACACGTCCACACACGTCCACACACGTCCACACACGTCCACACACGTCCACACACGTCCACACACGTCCACACACACACCACGTCCACACGTCCACACACGTCCACATGTCCACACACATGTCCACACACACGTCCACACACGTCCACATGTCCACACACGTCCACACACATGTCCACACACGTCCACATGTCCACACACGTCCACATCCACACACATGTCCACACACGTCCACACACGTCCACACACGTCCACACATCCACGTCCACACACGTCCACACACACACGTCCACACACGTCACACACGTCCACACGTCCACACACGTCCACACGTCCACACACGTCCACACACATGTCCACACACGTCCACACACGTCCACACACGTCCACACGTCCACACACGTCCCACACACGTCCACACACACATGTCCACACACGTCCACACACGTCCCACACACATGTCCACACACGTCCACAACACACGTCCACACACGTCCACACACGTCCACACACGTCCACACACACACGTCCACACACAGTCCACACACGTCCACACAGTCCACACACATGTCCACACACGTCCACACACGTCCACATGTCCACACACGTCCACACACGTCCACACCACGTCCACACACGTCCACACACGTCCACACACACACGTCCACACACGTCCACATGTCCACACACGTCCACACACGTCCACACACGTCCACACACGTCCACACACACACGTGTCCACACACGTCCACACACGTCCACATGTCCACACACGTCCACATGTCCACACACGTCCACATGTCCACACACGTCCACACACGTCACACGTCCAACACACACGTCCACACACGTCCACACACACGTCCACACACGTCCACACACATGTCCACATGTCCACACACGTCCACACGTCCACACACATGTCCACACACGTCCACATGTCCACACACACGTCCACATGTCCACACACGTCCACACACGTCCACATGTCCACACACGTCCACACACACGTCCACATGTCCACACACACGTCCCACACACGTCCACACACATGTCCACACACGTCCACACACGTCCACACACACGTCCACACACAACACAGTCCCACACACGTCCACACACGTCCACACACGTCCACACACGTCCACACACGTCCACACACGTCCACACACCGTCCACACACACACACGTCCACACACGTCCACACACGTCCACACACGTCCACACATACATGTCGTCCACACCGCTCCACACACCGTCCACACACGTCCACACGTCCACACACACCACACACGTCCACACAACGTCCACACACAGTCCACACACACGTCCACACACGTCCACACACGTCCACACACGTCCACACACGTCCACACACGTCCAACACGTCCACACATGTCGTCCACACACGTCACACACCACACACAGTCCACACATGTCCACACACACGTCACACACACGTCCACACATGTCCACACATGCCACGTCCACACACGTCCACACACGTCCACACATGTCCACACACGTCCACACACGTCCACACATGTCCACACACACGTCCAACACACGTCCAACACGTCCACACCACACACACCGTCACACACACGTCCACACGTCCACACACGTCCACACACGTCCACACACGGTCCACACATGTCCACACACGGTCCACACACGTCCACACACACCACACACGTCCACATGTCCAACACACGATCCACACCGTCCACACACATGTCCACACAGTCTCCACACACGTCCACACACGTCCACACGTCAACGTCCAACACACACATGTCCACACACACACATCCCACACGTCACACACACCCACACACGCCACACACGTCCACACACGTCCACACACGTCCACACACGTCCACACACGTCCACCACACACATGTCCACACACGTCCACACACGTCCACACACATCCTCCACACACGTCCACACACGTCCACACCACGTCCACACACACGTCCACACTCACACACGTCCACACACGTTCCACACACGTCCACGCACGTCCACAAACCACACACGCCACACAGTCCACACACACGTCCACAACGTCCACACACGTCCACGCACACCACACACGTCCACACACGTCCACACACCATGTCCACACACGGTCCACACAGTCCACCATCCACACAGTCCACACACACACATGTCCACACACGCCACACACGTCCACACACGTCCACACACGTCCACACACGTCCACACACGTCCACACACGTCCACACACGTCCACACACGTCCACAACACACGTCCACACACGTCCACACACGTCCACCACACGTTCCCACATGTCCACGCCGTCACGTCCACACATGTCCACATGTCACGCACGTCCACACACGTCCACACACGTCCACACACGTCCACACACGTCCACACACGTCACACCACACGTCCACACGTCCACGTCCACACACGCCACACACGTCCACACACACACGTCCACAACACCACACACGTCCACCACACCACGTCCACGCACCCACACACGTCCACACACCTCCACACACGTCCACACACTCCACACACACACTCCACACACGTCCACACACACTCCACACACGTCCACACACGTCCACCACACACGTCCACACACGTCCACACACGTCCACAACACCAACACGCCACACATTCGTCCACACACGTCCCACGTCCACACACGTCCACACACGTCCACACACACGTCCACACGTCCACACACGTCCACACACGTCCACACACACGTCCACACACGTCCACACACGTCCACACACGTCCAAACACACGTCCACACACGTCCACACCACACCACACACGTCCACACACACACACGTCCACACACGTCCACACACGTCCACACACACGTCCACACACACATCCGTCCACACCACACACGTCCACACACACACGTCCACACACGTCCACACACGTCCACACACGTCCACACACGTCCACACACCACACACGTCCACACACACACGTCCACACACGTCCACACACACACGTCCACACACGTCCACACACACATGTCCACACACGTCCACACACGTCCACACACGTCCACACATGTCCACACGTCCACACACGTCCACACACGTCCACACATGTCCACACACGTCCACACACGTCCACACGTCCACACACGTCCACGTCCACACACGTCCACACACGTCCACACACGTCCACTTGTGTCCCTCGTGTCCAATGGTGTCCACTCTAGGGCTGTCAAAACTATTAAAATCAGATCTTAATCGATACTAAAACTAATTCTTCTCAGGTTTGGATTTTTAAAAAAGTCCCATTGACAGAACAGAGCAGAACTTTTAGAACGTTTCCTGAAAGTGTTTAGAAAGACCTGGAGCTGGACCAGAACAAGTGTAAGAGAGAGACTAGAACACACACATGGACCTGGTTACCTGGGTTTACCTGGTTTAGTCCTGGTTTAGTCCTGGTTTAGACCTGGTTTAGTCCTGGTTTAGTCCTGGTTTAGCCTGTTTAGTCCTGGTTTAGTCCTGGTTTAGTCCTGGTTTAGTCCTGGTGTCCTGGTTTAGTCCTGGTTTAGACCTGGTTTAGTCCTGGTTTAGTCCTGGTTTAGTCCTGGTTTAGTCCGTGTGTGTGGGGATCTGGCCTCATGTGGTCGAAGATGCAGAATAAAAAAACTGTTGAAACTGGAGTTTTTACGCAGGAGAAGTTTATTTATCATCAATAATCTGACCCGAGGGACGTGAAAAGTGAACAGAGTTTGATCTTTGAGTGTTTAAGACCCTTGACTCTGTTTCCAGAGGAGGAGGTTTGTAAAGTGAGTGTGGAGGACAAGCCCCAGTGAGACAGAAACATGCCACAGTTTAGAATAAAAACAAGGAGACAGATGAGTTCAATCTACAGTATATGTACAGAGTTTTAACATTTAACAGTTAAAACTCACTGCACCTGAAAAACGGCCTCAGTGTCAAAAAAAGCACCATCATCTAAACGATGAAGATCGTGGTGTAAATAAAACTTTTGTGTGTCAGAGTTAAACTGAAATGTACGTGGAAGATAAATGACTTCAATTCTCTTACAATATTTAAATATTTATCTAATGTTTCTTTATCTACATCTGACAATAAGGATGGAATTTGGTCTTTAAAACCTTTAAAAACTTTCGTCACACGTCACACGTCACACTGCTGGTTCAATCGACTTTTTTCCCCTTGTCAGAAGTGTCCTGCTGTGTGTAAATGTGTGTGTAAATGTGTGTGTAAATGTGTGTGTAAATGTGTGTGTAAATGTGTGTGTAAATGTGTGTGTAAATGTGTGTAAAGGATAAACGTTCTTCATGACAACAATTCAATGGTGCATGACACTAAATACGAACAAAAAACTGAACTAAACTAAACCACATGAACAATTTCTCCACAACACACACACACACACACACACACACACACACACACACACACACACACACACACACACACACACACACACACACACACACACACACACACACACACACACACACACACACACACACACACACACACACACACACACACACACACACACACACACACACACACACACACACACACACACACACACACACACACACACACACACACACACACACACACACACACACACACAACACACACACACAAACTCAACTCATGTTCTGATCCTGGAGAAAACAGAAGGAACTTGTTCAGACTCGTTCTACTGTTAGAATCAAAAATCTGTTTCAGGATGTGGAGATTTGTGTGGTTTAAATGTGAGTCTGTGGTTTTGTGGGGACCTGACGTCTGGACTCGTCTTTGGTTTTTGGTGTTTGGTTTTTGAGGACACGTCAGAGCAGAGGTCTTTGGAGGTCTTTGGAGGTCTTTGGAGGTCTTTGGACCTTTCATCGTTTGTGACGTCGGTGAGATTCTGTTGGACTTTGATAAACCCGACGGCGCGAGAGACGGACCAATGAGAGCGCGGCGCGGTGCGAGGCTGCGGCGGCGTCCGGGAGCCCGACGGCGTCTGACTCACGACTCATTTACTGATACGATCAGAGACGACGACGTGACATTTGGACCAACACCGAGCTTTGAAGAACAAAGAGAAGAAGAAGAAGAAGAAGACGATGATGATACCTGCTAATGAGACCAGACCTCAGACCAGGACCAAGACCGGACCACACACCAGAGTCCAGACCAGAGTCCAGACCAGAGTCCAGACCTCAGACCAGGACCAAGACCGGATCACACACCAGAGTCCAGACCAGAGTCCAGAGTCCAGACCAGACCAGAGTCCAGACCAGAGTCCAGACCTCAGACCAGAGTCCAGACCAAGACTAAGACCGGACCACAGGCCAGAGTCCAGACCAGAGACCAGACCTCAGACTGGGACTGAGACCAGAGTCCGGAATCCAGGGCTGAGACCAGGACTGAAACCAAAATCCAGACCACAGACCAGAGTCCAGACCAGAGTCCAGACCAGAGTCCAGAGTCCAGAGTCCAGAGACCAGACCAAAGTCCAGACTAAAACCAGAGTCCAGAGACCAGACCTCAGACCAGGACCAAGACCAGGACTAAGACCGGACCACAGGCCATAGTCCAGACCAGAGACCAGACCTCAGACTGGGACTGAGACCAGAGTCCAGAGTCCAAACCAGAGTCCAGACCTCAGACGAGAGTCCAGACCTCAGACCAGAGTCCAGACCTCAGACCAGAGTCCAGACCTTAGACCAGTCCAGACCTCTAGAGTCCAGACCTGAGACCAGACCTTAGACCAGAGTCCAGACCTTAGACCAGAGTCCAGACCTTAGACCAGGCCTGAGTCCAGACCAGACCAGACCAGAGTCCAGACCTTAGACCAGGCCTGAGTCCAGAGTCCAGGTGTGAGCAGCAGGGGGAGGTGCTGCCCTCTGCTGGACAAACTCTGGACTCACACGTTTCATTTAAACTCAAACTTGAACATGATTTAAATATTAAACAAAAGTTTTGTTGAAATTTTAAACAAACTGAATTTTACTTTTGGTCCAAATAAAAAACAAACTCAGGTTTAAGTTCAGTGTTTTTATTCTTCGCACAAACACAAAACATTAAATCATGATTTGAAATAAAAGACTTTGTTCACATTCAGAAGATTCCAAAATGTTAAAGTTTAAACCAGTTAAACTCAAAGAGACTCTCTGTCCCACCTGGTGATGTCATCAGGTGGAGCTCCTCCCACGTCACCTTCACCTGACACATTCTGATCCTTTCACATAAAAGACGAGGAAATCAAATCTGAGACTGAAAAGACGAAGAATTTACTCTGAAACAAGTTCAGACCAACATGTTCCTTTTACTGTCTGGAACAAAATCACCACGTTTCCAGGAGACTTTTTATTCTGAATTAAATCTTCTCTTGTTGTTTCGTGTTAAACTGGTGAAATGTTGTTATTTAATGTGTCTGGGGGGAACAATTTCTTTGTTTCATTTCAAAGAAAACAAGAGAAAACTTTCAGTTTTGTTTTCAATTTTCAGAAAACTTTTTAAATTTTGGTTTAGACAAATCATTTGTTTTTTTTTGTTTCTTATTTTTCTTTTATTTTTGAACTCCAGACTTTTCCCACATGAAGAATTTTTTTTCTCCAAAAAACAATTCAGTCACATTTACATATTAAAACTTGAATTTCAGTCAATTTAAAATGTGATAGAATTTTTGATTCATTTAAAACAGAATTCAGTTCAGAAAACGAATTAACAGATTCACAGGTTTTATAAGTTTCTGAGTCTCCCCTCCCTTTGCTCTCCGCTCTAAGTCGCTCCCCCTTCAGAGCGTCGCACTCATGAAACTCCTGCACAAACATCAGGTTTTGTGTCGTGTTTTTGTGGGCGGAGCCTCGTACAGACTCGTACTGGAGGGTTTGAACAAGGCCTGGGAGAGATCACTGGATTACTCAAACAAAACCTGTTCAGACGGTTTGTGATGAGGAACATCGTTAGAACGTGAGAGAAAAACTCCTCGTCTTTAACTCGGAGCTCAGACCTGCTCCTGTCACAGGCCAAAAACTAAAGAACAAATATTAAACACAAACATGACCACAAATCTGATCCGTCGCGTTTCCGTTTCTGTTTCTGTTTCTGTTTCGTTTCCGTTTCCGTTTCCGTTTCGTTTCCGTTTCGTTTCCGTCAGAGTTTCTCCTGAGCGTTTGACTCGAGTTCAGGGGAAACTCCACATGAACCTGCACTTCCTGTTTGTGACGCAGATCTGCTTCCAGGTCCAGATCCGGGTCAGATCCGCCGGCGGGACTCGCGTTGGGGCGTTGGGGCGTCGGGGTCTCGGGGTCAGGGGCGGGGCAGGCGGGGGGGCGGGGTCACACAGGGGTCAGAGGTCGCGCCCTCACAGCAGCAGCTCCAGGTCGTGGATCAGAGCGTCGACACTGACCAGAGGAGCTCGCCAGAAATGAAACGCCGAGAACTCCTGAAGCTCCTGAACGCAACACACACACATGTGAACAGGGACATGTGACAGGGACATGTGAACAGGGACATGTGACAGGGACATGTGAACAGGGACATGTGACAGGGACATGTGAACAGGGACATGTGACAGGGACATGTGAACAGGGACATGTGACAGGGACATGTGAACAGGGACATGTGACAGGGACATGTGACAGGGACATGTGACAGGGACATGTGAACAGGGACATGTGACAGGGACATGTGACAGGGACATGTGAACAGGGACATGACAGGGACATGTGACAGGGACATGTGACAGGGACATGTGACAGGGACATGTGAACAGGGACATGTGACAGGGACATGTGACAGGGACATGTGACAGGGACATGTGAACAGGGACATGTGACAGGGACATGTGAACAGGGACATGTGACAGGGACATATGACACAAGACATGTGAATAGGGACATGTGACAGGGACATGTGACAGTCTGTGTGTGAACAGGGACATGTGACAGGGACATGTGACAGTCTGTGTGTGTACAAGGACATGTGACAGACATGACAGTGTGACAGGGACATGTGACAGTGTGACAGTCTGTGTGTGTACAGGGACATGTGACAGGGACATGTGACAGTCTGTGTGTGTACAGGACATGTGACAGGGACATGTGACAGTCTGTGTGTGTACAGGGACATGTGACAGGGACATGTGACAGTCTGTGTGTGTACAGGGACATGTGACAGTCTGTGTGTGTACAGGGACATGTGACAGTCTGTGTGTGTACAGGGACATGTGACAGGGACATGTGACAGGGACATGTGACAGTCTGTGTGTGTACAGGGACATGTGACAGGGACATGTGACAGTCTGTGTGTGTACAGGGACATGTGACAGGGACATGTGACAGTCTGTGTGTGTACAGGGACATGTGACAGGGACATGTGACAGGGACATGTGACACATGTGACAGTCTGTGTGTGTACAGGGACATGTGACAGGGACATGTGACAGGGACATGTGACAGTCTGTGTGTGTACAGGGACATGTGACAGGGACATGTGACAGTCTGTGTGTGTACAGGGACATGTGAAAAGTCTTTGTATAAAACACATTTTTAAATGACCTGGTCCTCATCTAGTCCCGCCTCCTCTGCGCTCTCATTGGTCGGCTCGCTGTCCGTCAGGCCCAGCTCACACAGTTCGCCCAAATCCAGTGCCGCGATTGGCTGCCTCCAGAACAGGAAGGAGTCGAACTCACTGCTCTGCATCTGCAACACAAGACCCGGGTCAGACCTGGTCCTGGTCCAGACCCGGTCCAGACCCGGTCCAAACCCGGTCCAGACCCGGTCCAGACGAGGATCTGGGTTGAACCTGATCTGTTTGTTTACTTCCTATTTAAGTCTCGAGTTATTTATGTTAAAAGTGAAACAGGAACTGAGTCTGAATTTAAACCAACGAGGAACAAGGAGACAAGGAGACAAGGAGACAAGGAGGCAAGGAGACAAGGAGGCAAGGAGACAAGGAGGCAAGGAGGCAAGGAGACAAGGAGACAAGGAGGCAAGGAGGCAAGGAGACAAGGAGGCAAGGAGACAAGGAGGCAAGGAGGCAAGGAGGCAAGGAGACAAGGAGACAGGGAGACAGGGAGACAAGGAGACAAGGAGACACGGAGGCAAGGAGACAAGGAGACAAAGAGGCAAGGAGACAAGGAGGCAAGGAGACAAGGAGACAAGGAGGCAAGGAGACAAGGAGACAGGGAGACAAGGAGAGAGGAGACAAGGAGACAAGGAGACAAGGAGAGAGGAGAGAGGAGACAAGAGAGAGAGAGAAGGAGAGATGATTTTGCTGAGTCATGACTTGTTTCTATTGTTGTTCATCTTTGTGCCCCCCCCCCCCGTCTGCAGACGCTCTGCTCCACCTGGTGATGTCATGAGGTGGTGATGTCATGAGGTGGTGTGAGGTTGAGGTTGAGGTCAGTGACTGAAACGTTCCAGAAGTTTCTCCTGAAGACGTTTGGAGTTTTTATTGTGATGATCAAACATGACACAAAAACATTTTAATAAATCTGTCATCAGCCTTAAAATAAAACCCGGTCCAGTCCCGGTTTAGACCTGGTCCAGTCCCGGTTTAGACCTGGTCCAGTCCCGGTTTAGACCTGGTCCAGTCCCGGTTTAGACCTGGTCCAGTCCCGGTTTAGACCTGGTCCAGTCCAGTCCCTGGTCCAGTCCCGGTTTAGACCTGGTCCAGTGGTCCAGTCCCGGTTTAGACCTGGTCCAGTCCAGTCCCGGTTTTAGACCTGGTCCAGTCCCGGTTTAGACCTGGTCCAGTCCGGTCCAGTCCGGTTTAGGCCCTGGTCCAGTCCCGGTTTAGACCTGGTCCAGTCCTGGTCCAGTCCCGGTTTAGACCTGGTCCAGTCCGGTTTAGACCAGTCCTGGTCCAGTCCTGGTCCAGTCCCGGTTTAGACCTGGTCCAGTCCCGGTTTAGACCTGGTCCAGTCCTGGTCCAGTCCCGGTTTAGGCCTGGTCCAGTCCCGGTTTAGACCTGGTCCAGTCCTGGTCCAGTCCCGGTTTAGGCCTGGTCCAGTCCCGGTTTAGACCTGGTCCAGTCCCGGTTTAGACCTGGTCCAGTCCTGGTCCAGTCCCGGTTTAGGCCTGGTCCAGTCCCGGTTTAGACCTGGTCCAGTCCCGGTTTAGACCTGGTCCAGTCCTGGTCCAGTCCCGGTTTAGGCCTGGTCCAGTCCCGGTTTAGACCTGGTCCAGTCCAGTCCCGGTTTAGACCTGGTCCAGTCCTGGTCCAGTCCCGGTTTAGACCTGGTCCAGTCCGGTTTAGACCTGGTCCAGTCCCGGTTTTAGACCTGGTCCAGTCCTGGTCCAGTCCGGTTTAGACCTGGTCCAGTCCCGGTTTAGACCTGGTCCAGTCCTGGTCCAGTCCCGGTTTAGACCTGGTCCAGTCCTGGTCCAGTCCCGGTTTAGGCCTGGTCCAGTCCCGGTTTAGACCTGGTCCAGTCCCGGTTTAGACCTGGTCCAGTCCCGGTTTAGACCTGGTCCAGTCCTGGTCCAGTCCCGGTTTAGACCTGGTCCAGTCCCGGTTTAGACCTGGTCCAGTCCTGGTCCAGTCCCGGTTTAGGCCTGGTCCAGTCCCGGTTTAGACCTGGTCCAGTCCTGGTCCAGTCCCGGTTTAGACCTGGTCCAGTCCTGGTCCAGTCCCGGTTTAGACCTGGTCCAGTCCTGGTCCAGTCCCGGTTTAGACCTGGTCCAGTCCCGGTTTAGACCTGGTCCAGTCCCGGTTTAGACCTGGTCCAGTCCTGGTCCAGTCCCGGTTTAGACCTGGTCCAGTCCCGGTTTAGACCTGGTCCAGTCCTGGTCCAGTCCCGGTTTAGACCTGGTCCAGTCCCGGTTTAGACCTGGTCCAGTCCCGGTTTAGACCTGGTCCAGTCCTGGTCCAGTCCCGGTTTAGGCCTGGTCCAGTCCCGGTTTAGACCTGGTCCAGTCCCGGTTTAGACCCGGTCCAGTCCCGGTTTAGACCCGGTCCAGTCCTGGTCCAGTCCTGGTCCAGTCCTGGTCCAGTCCTGGTCCAGTCCCGGTTTAGACCTGGTCCAGTCCCGGTTTAGACCTGGTCCAGTCCTGGTCCAGTCCCGGTTTAGACCTGGTCCAGTCCCGGTTTAGACCCGGTCCAGTCCTGGTCCAGTCCTGGTCCAGTCCCGGTTTAGACCTGGTCCAGTCCTGGTCCAGTCCCGGTTTAGACCTGGTCCAGTCCCGGTTTAGACCTGGTCCAGTCCTGGTCCAGTCCCGGTTTAGACCTGGTCCAGTCCCGGTTTAGACCTGGTCCAGTCCCGGTTTAGACCTGGTCCAGTCCTGGTCCAGTCCTGGTCCAGTCCCGGTTTAGACCTGGTCCAGTCCCCGGTCCAGTCCCGGTTTAGACCTGGTCCAGTCCCGGTTTAGACCCGGTCCAGTCCCGGTTTAGGCCTGGTCCAGTCCGGGTTTTAGACCTGGTCAGTCCTGGTTTAGGCCTGGTCCAGTCCCGGTTTAGACCTGGTCCAGTCCTGGTCCAGTCCCGGTTTAGACCTGGTCCAGTGGTCCAGTCCCGGTTTAGACCTGGTCCAGTCCCGGTTTAGGCCTGGTCCAGTCCCGGTTTAGACCTGGTCCAGTCCCGGTTTAGACCTGGTCCAGTCCCGGTTTAGACCTGGTCCAGTGGTCCAGTCCCGGTTTAGACCTGGTCCAGTCCCGGTTTAGACCTGGTCCAGTCCCGGTTTAGACCTGGTTCCAGTCCTGGTCCAGTGGTCCAGTCCTGGTCCAGTCCCGGTTTAGGCCTGGTCCAGTCCCGGTTTAGACCTGGTCCAGTCCTGGTCCAGTCCCGGTTTAGGCCTGGTCCAGTCCTGGTCCAGTCCCGGTTTAGACCTGGTCCAGTCCTGGTCCAGTCCCGGTTTAGGCCTGGTCCAGTCCCGGTTTAGACCTGGTCCAGTCCGGTTTAGGTCCAGTCCTGGTCCAGTCCTGGTCCAGTCCCGGTTTAGACCTGGTCCAGTCCCGGTTTAGACCTGGTCCAGTCCCGTTCCCGGTTTAGTCCTGGTCCAGTCCCGGTTTAGACCTGGTCCAGTCCGGTTTAGACCTGTCCAGTCCTGGTCCAGTCTTGGTCCAGTCCCGGTTTAGACCTGGTCCAGTCCCGGTTTAGACCTGGTCCAGTCCCGGTTTAGACCTGGTCCAGTCCTGGTCCAGTCCCGGTTTAGACCTGGTCCAGTCCTGGTCCAGTCCCGGTTTAGACCTGGTCCAGTCCCGGTTTAGACCTGGTCCAGTCCTGGTCCAGTCCCGGTTTAGACCTGGTCCAGTCCTGGTCCAGTCCCGGTTTAGGCCTGGTCCAGTCCTGGTCCAGTCCCGGTTTAGACCTGGTCCAGTCCTGGTCCAGTCCCGGTTTAGGCCTGGTCCAGTCCCGGTTTAGACCTGGTCCTGGTCCAGTCCCGGTCCTGGTCCAGTCCCGGTTTAGACCTGGTCCAGTCCCGGTTTAGTCCTGGTCCAGTCCCGTTTAGACCTGGTCCAGTCCCGGTTTAGACCCGGTCCAGTCCTGGTCCAGTCCCGGTTTAGACCTGGTCCAGTCCTGGTCCAGTCCCGGTTTAGACCTGGTCCAGTCCTGGTCCAGTCCCGGTTTAGACCTCCTGGTCCAGTCCTGGTCCAGTCCTGGTTTAGACCTGGTCCAGTCCGGTTTAGACCTGGTCCAGTCCCGGTTTAGACCCGGTCCAGTCCCGGTTTAGACCTGGTCCAGTCCTGGTCCAGTCCTTTTGGGTCTCTGGTTTATTTCAGTCTAATTTCTTGTTGGATTTGGTCCCGGTTCTGGACGTATTTAACCTCATGATTCTGAGAAGGTTCTAGATTCAGATTTAACACTTTACACCAGTGTTTAAATTTGATTTAGTCCTGGTTTAGTCCTGGTTTAGTCCTGGTTTAATCCTGGTTTAATCCTGGTTTAGTTCTGGTTTAGTCCTGGTTTAGTCCTGGTTTAGTTTTGGTTTAGTTCTGGTTTAGTTCTGGTTTAGTCCTGGTTTAGTTCTGGTTTAGACCTGGTCTAGACCTGGTTTAGTCCTGGTTTAGTCCTGGTTTAGTCCTGGTTTAGACCTGGTCTAGACCTGGTTTAGTCCTGGTTTAGTCCTGGTTTAGTTCTGGTTTAGTCCTGGTTTAGTCCTGGTTTAGTTTTGGTTTAGTTCTGGTTTAGTCCTGGTTTAGTTCTGGTTTAGACCTGGTCTAGACCTGGTTTAGTCCTGGTTTAGTCCTGGTTTAGACCTGGTCTAGACCTGGTTTAGTCCTGGTTTAGTCCTGGTTTAGTTCTGGTTTAGACCTGGTTTAGTCCTGGTTTAGTTCTGGTTTAGTCCTGGTTTAGTCCTGGTTTAGTCTTGGTTTAGTTCTGGTTTAGTTCTGGTTTAGTCCTGGTTTAGTTCTGGTTTAGACCTGGTCTAGACCTGGTTTAGTCCTGGTTTAGTTCTGGTTTAGACCTGGTTTAGTCCTGGTTTAGTCCTGGTTTAGTTCTGGTTTAGTCCTGGTTTAGTCCTGGTTTAGTTTTGGTTTAGTTCTGGTTTAGTTCTGGTTTAGTCCTGGTTTAGTTCTGGTTTAGACCTGGTCTAGACCTGGTTTAGTCCTGGTTTAGTCCTGGTTTAGTCCTGGTTTAGACCTGGTCTAGACCTGGTTTAGTCCTGGTTTAGTCCTGGTTTAGTTCTGGTTTAGTCCTGGTTTAGTCCTGGTTTAGTTTTGGTTTAGTTCTGGTTTAGTCCTGGTTTAGTTCTGGTTTAGACCTGGTCTAGACCTGGTTTAGTCCTGGTTTAGTCCTGGTTTAGACCTGGTTTAGACCTGGTTTAGTCCTGGTTTAGTCCTGGTTTAGTTCTGGTTTAGACCTGGTTTAGTCCTGGTTTAGTTCTGGTTTAGACCTGGTTTAGTTCTGGTTTAGTTCTGGTTTAGACCTGGTTTTAGTCCTGGTTTAGTTCTGGTTTAGACCTGGTTTAGTCCTGGTTTAGTCCTGGTTTAGTTCTGGTTTAGACCTGGTTTAGTCCTGGTTTAGTCCTGGTTTAGTTCTGGTTTAGACCTGGTTTAGTCCTGGTTTAGTTCTGGTTTAGTCCTGGTTTAGTTCTGGTTTAGTCCTGGTTTAGTCCTGGTTTAGTTCTGGTTTAGTCTGGTTTAGTCTGGTTTAGTTCTGGTTCGGTCTCATAATAAATCTGGCCTAGATTCAAACGGTGGAATAAACCTTATATTTACCGTGTCTCCGGGTTAGATCGGGTCAAACCTCGGCTCCGGGTCTGGTCCTGGTTGAGTCCTGGTTGAGTCCTGGTTGAGTCCTGGTTTAGACCTGGTTTAGTCCTGGTTTAGTCCCGGTCTTGGTTTTTGTTCGGTTTTATTCTGCGGCAGGTTCACGCTCACTGCGCCTGCGTCAAACTCACGGTCTGCAGTAGAGACACATCCGGTTTATTATCTCAGAATAAAATAAAACACGCTATTATTTTATTTTAACGTGTCTTGTACCTATTTTCTCAGTCATTTTTACATTAAAATCTTTTACTTATCTTTTTTTAGAAAATATAATTAATATATTTCAGTGTAAAACTCATTTATTTAGAGGAATTATTTGCTCTGTGCTGTTATTTTGTAAGTCCTGTTTTCCGTTTTCTGTTGTTTTAATATTTACAATTTACTCCGCGGCTTCAGACCAACGCCCTTCATTTAAAACCCGTTTTTTTCTATCTCATTATTATTATTATTATTATTATTATTATTATTATTATTATTATTATTATTATTATTATTATTATTATTAGTCTATTTTTAGTATTAAACACTGAATAATAATATTAGATAAATATATAAATATTAATATTAAAAAATCCTTCCTAAGGCGTCACTTACCAGTTGTACATCTTTATAAAGAGAGAACGTGTTTTTATTTTTGTTATATAAGTTTAAAACACGGAGCTTAGATCAGACCAAAGCCCAAATATGAAAATATGATCTGAAATTAATTTTAAAACGTAGTAAAATTCTATCATATTGTGTCTAAATAAATCGTGAATGTGTTAAATCGTATAAAACAGTTGTTAAACACCTAAACGAGCCTCTAAATGAACCTAGAATAAAAATAGACTAAATACAATAAGCGTGAACCCGGATGAGCGCGGCGCGGCGGTGGCGCCCCCGCGGCGGCTCCGTGTCACTGCAGCTCAGAGGAAACGGCGGAAAAGACAAAAAAGACACGCCTCAAACCGGGACCAAACCGAGACCAAACCAGGTCTAAACCAGGTCTCAGCCAGGTCTAATCCAACTCTGAACCGGGTCTCAAACAGGACCGAGGCGGGACGGACCGGGCTGAACCAGGACCGGACCAGGACACGCGGTTTTTGGTGAGTTTTACAGATTTTTTTTCCTTTGGAGCAAAGTGAAGTTAGAAGGAAACGAGAAAGGAGCGAGGAGACACAAGGAGGAAGCGAGGAAACGAACGGCTCTAGTGAAGGAATGTGCCCCGAACCGGACCAGAACCGGACCAGAACCGGACCAGGACCGGACCAAGACTGAACCAGGACTAAAAAGGACTAAACCGGGTCTAGACCGGGTCTAAACAGAGACTAAAACAGGATCTAAACCAATCCGGGACTAAACCGGGACTTAAACAGGGTCTGAACCGGGTCTAAACCGGATATAAACCGGGTCTAAAACAGGACTAAACCAGGACTAAACCAGGACTAAACCGAGTACAAACCGGGACTAAAACAGGGTCTTACCCAAGACTAAACCGGGTCTAGACCAGGTCTAAAAGAGGACTAAATCAGTATTAAACCAGGTTTAACCAGAGTCTAAACCAGGACTAAACCAGGTCTAAGAAAACAGAATAATTTCAGAATAGTTCTGTTTTATACTAAGATCAAACCAGAAGTTGATCAAGACTAAACCAGGTCTAGGGTCTAGAGAAAGTCTAGAGGAGGTCTAGAGGAGGTCTAGAGGCGGTCTTGGGTCTAGAGGAGGTCTAGAGGCGGTCTTGGGTCTAGAGGAGGTCTAGAGGCGGTCTTGGGTCTAGAGGAGGTCTAAACCAGGTCTTGACGTGTGTGAGTTTTTTGGGCGTGAGGAAACTTTGACTCGTTTCAGCAGAAAAACCACAATTATATTTTTACAAAACAATCATCAGACTTTAGTCTGCGGCCAGTTTCACTTCCTCCTGACAAACTCTGATCCCCACACAGTCAGATGCCCTCCCATGTGTGTCAGGTGCCTCCCGTGTGTGTCAGGTGCCCTCCCGTGTGTGTCAGGTCCCTCCCGTGTGTGTCAGGTGCCCTCCCGTGTGTGTCAGGTGCCCTCCCGTGTGTGTCAGGTGCCCTCCCGTGTGTGTCAGGTCCCTCCCGT
>NW_026571175.1:38417001-38418908 GCF_026225935.1 Boleophthalmus pectinirostris | reverse complement strand
TTAGTTCTGGTTTAGTCCTGGTTTAGTCCCTGGTTTAGTTCTGGTTTAGTCCTGGTTCGGTCTCATAATAAATCTGGCCTAGATTCAAACGGTGGAATAAACCTTATATTTACCGTGTCTCCGGGTTAGATCGGGTCAAACCTCGGCTCCGGGTCTGGTCCTGGTTGAGTCCTGGTTGAGTCCTGGTTGAGTCCTGGTTTAGACCTGGTTTAGTCCTGGTTTAGTCCCGGTCTTGGTTTTTGTTCGGTTTTATTCTGCGGCAGGTTCACGCTCACTGCGCCTGCGTCAAACTCACGGTCTGCAGTAGAGACACATCCGGTTTATTATCTCAGAATAAAATAAAACACGCTATTATTTTATTTTAACGTGTCTTGTACCTATTTTCTCAGTCATTTTTACATTAAAATCTTTTACTTATCTTTTTTTAGAAAATATAATTAATATATTTCAGTGTAAAACTCATTTATTTAGAGGAATTATTTGCTCTGTGCTGTTATTTTGTAAGTCCTGTTTTCCGTTTTCTGTTGTTTTAATATTTACAATTTACTCCGCGGCTTCAGACCAACGCCCTTCATTTAAAACCCGTTTTTTTCTATCTCATTATTATTATTATTATTATTATTATTATTATTATTATTATTATTATTATTATTATTATTATTATTATTATTAGTCTATTTTTAGTATTAAACACTGAATAATAATATTAGATAAATATAAATATTAATATTAAAAATCCTTCCTAAGGCGTCACTTACCAGTTGTACATCTTTATAAAGAGAGAACGTGTTTTATTTTTGTTATATAAGTTTAAAACACGGAGCTTAGATCAGACCAAAGCCCAAATATGAAAATATGATCTGAAATTAATTTTAAAACGTAGTAAAATTCTATCATATTGTGTCTAAATAAATCGTGAATGTGTTAAATCGTATAAAACAGTTGTTAAACACCTAAACGAGCCTCTAAATGAACCTAGAATAAAAATAGACTAAATACAATAAGCGTGAACCCGGATGAGCGCGGCGCGGCGGTGGCGCCCCCCGCGGCGGCTCCGTGTCACTGCAGCTCAGAGGAAACGGCGGAAAAGACAAAAAAGACACGCCTCAAACCGGGACCAAACCGAGACCAAACCAGGTCTAAACCAGGTCTCAGCCAGGTCTAATCCAACTCTGAACCGGGTCTCAAACAGGACCGAGGCGGGACGGACCGGGCTGAACCAGGACCGGACCAGGACACGCGGTTTTTGGTGAGTTTTACAGATTTTTTTTCCTTTGGAGCAAAGTGAAGTTAGAAGGAAACGAGAAAGGAGCGAGGAGACACAAGGAGGAAGCGAGGAAACGAACGGCTCTAGTGAAGGAATGTGCCCCGAACCGGACCAGAACCGGACCAGAACCGGACCAGGACCGGACCAAGACTGAACCAGGACTAAAAAGGACTAAACCGGGTCTAGACCGGGTCTAAACAGAGACTAAAACAGGATCTAAACCAATCCGGGACTAAACCGGGACTTAAACAGGGTCTGAACCGGGTCCGGTCTAAACCGGATATAAACCGGGTCTAAAACAGGACTAAACCAGGACTAAACCAGGACTAAACCGAGGGACTAAAACAACAGGGTCTTACCCAAGACTAAACCGGGTCTAGACCAGGTCTAAAAGAGGACTAAATCAGTATTAAACCAGGTTTAACCAGAGTCTAAACCAGGACTAAACCAGGTCTAAGAAAACAGAATAATTTCAGAATAGTTCTGTTTTATACTAAGATCAAACCAGAAGTTGATCAAGACTAAACCAGGTCTAGGGTCTAGAGAAAGTCTAGAGGAGGTCTAGAGGAGGTCTAGAGGCGGTCTTGGGTCTAGAGGAGGTCTAGAGGAGGTCTAGAGGCGGTCTTGGGTCTAGAGGAGG
>NW_026571175.1:38397001-38402001 GCF_026225935.1 Boleophthalmus pectinirostris | reverse complement strand
TAAACCAGGACTAAACCAGCACTGACAGTTGGGTAAAACACTTTATTTCAAACACAGGATTTTGATCTGAATAAATAATTTCTTTGGTTTGTTTGAACATTGTCGCCGTGGAAACGTCTTTGTTCGTCTGGACTCGGAAAATCAAAATGGCGCCGTCACCGTGGCAACGCCCGGTCGAACCTGCGAACAGACAGGAAGTCAGTCTCCCTGTGTGACAGGTCCCTCCCCGTGTGTGTCAGGTCCCTCCCCGTGTGTGTCAGGTCCCTCCCCGTGTGTGTCAGGTCCTCCCGTGTGTGGTGTCAGGTCCTCCCCGTGTGTCAGTCCCTCCCCAAGTGTGTCAGGTCCCTCCCCGTGTGTGTCAGGTCCCTCCCCAAGTGTGTCAGGTCCCTCCCCGTGTGTGTCAGGTCCCTCCCCAAGTGTGTCAGGTCCCTCCCCGTGTGTGTCAGGTCCCTCCCCGTGTGTGTCAGGTTCCCTCCCCAAGTGTGTCAGGTCCCTCCCCGTTGTGTGTCAGGTCCCTCCCCGTGTGTGTCACAGGTCCCTCCCCAAGTGTGTCAGGTCCCTCCCCGTGTGTGTCAGGTCCTCCCCGTGTGTGTCAGGTCCCTCCCCGTGTGTGACAGGTCCCTCCCCGTGTGTGTCAGGTCCCTCCCCGTGTGGTCAGTCCCTCCCCAGTGTGTCAGGTCCCTCCCCGTTGTGTTGTCAGGTCCCTCCCCGTGTGTGTCAGGTCCCTCCCCGGTGTGTGTCAGGTCCCCTCCCCGTGTGTGTCAGGTCCCTCCCGGGTGTGTGTCAGGTCCCTCCCGTGTGTCAGGTCCCTCCCCGTGTGTGTCAGGTCCCTCCCCGTGTGTGTGTCAGGTCCCTCCCCGTGTGTGTCAGGTGCCCTCCCCGTGTGTGTCAGGTGTGTCAGGTCCTCCCCGTGCGTGTGTGTCAGGTCCCTCCCCGTGTGTGTCAGGTCCCTCCCCGTGTGTGGTCCCTCCCGTGTGTCAGGTCCCTCCCGTGTGTGTCAGGTCCCTCCCGGGTGTGTCAGGTCCCTCCCGTGTGTGTCAGGTCCCTCCCGTGGTGTCAGGTCCCTCCGGTGTCAGGTCCCGTGTCAGGTCCCTCCCCGTGTGTGTGTCAGGTCCCTCCCGTGTGTGTCCCCTCCGTGTGTGTCAGGTCCCTCCCCGTGTGTGTCAGGTCCCCTCCCGTGTGTGTCAGGTCCCTCCCGGTCGGTGTGTGTCAGGTCCCTCCCGGGTGTGTGTCAGGTCCCTCCCGGGTGTGTGTCAGGTCCCTCCCGGGTGTGGTGTGTGTCAGGTCCCTCCGGTCCCTCCTGTGTGTCAGGTCCCTCCCGGGTGTGTGTCAGGTCCCTCACTCTCGGACGCAGGCGGGGATCTGGATCTGCTCCGTGGGCACGAGCTCAGTCAGCTGCTGGAGGCTGTCGACGAAGCGAAGTTTCCGACTGAACTTTGAACTGGAACAAAACACACGGGTCAGAGGTCAGAGGTCAGGGGTCAGGGGTCATGTATGAGACAGCAGGAAATAAGATCGGGTCTGTGCAGAGCTTTATTTTGAAGGAGCAGTGTTTCTGTGTGTTTTATTTTGAAGGAGCAGTGTTTTTGTGTGTTTTATTTTGAAGGAGCAGTGTTTTTGTGTGTTTTATTTTGAAGGAGCAGTTGTTTTGTGTGTGTTTTATTTTGAAGGAGCAGTGTTTTTGTGTGTTTTATTTTGAAGGAGCATTGTTTTGTGTGTTTTATTTTGAAGGAGACCTGATGAACGGTTTGACGATGGTGATGAGAGTTTTGATGAACCAGGTCGGATGAACGACGAGAAAACCCTTCAAGTTCTTCCTCAACCTGAAAGAAAAAGAAAAAGAGAAAAGAAAAAAGAGAAAAGAGAAAAGAGAAAAGAGAAAAGAGAAAAGAGAGAGTTTAGTTTAGTTCTAAAACAGTTTGAGGTTTGATCTCAAACAAGTTGAGACTAAAACTCAGTTTAAAGTGGGACTATGTATGTATGTAAACCAGGACTAAACCAGGACTAAACCAGGACTTTTTCTGTAGTCCATCTGGTGTGTTTTTTGGGGTCTCTCTGGTGTTTTTTGGGTCTCTCTGGTGTTTTTTGGGGTCTCTCTGGTGTTTTTTTGGGGTCTCTCTGGTGTTTTTTTTGGGGTCTCTCTGGTGTTTTTTGGGGTCTCTGTGGTGTTTTTGGGGTCTCTCTGGTGTTTTTTGGGGTCTCTCTGGTGTTTTTTGGGGTCTCTCTGGTGTTTTTTGGGGTCTCTCTGTGGTGTTTTTTGGGTCTCTCTGGTGTTTTTTGGGTCTCTGTGGTGTTTTTTGGGTCTCTGTGGTGTTTTTTGGGTCTCTGTGGTGTTTTTTGGGTCTCTCTGGTGTTTTTTGGGGTCTCTCTGTGGTGTTTTTTGGGGTCTCTCTGTTTTTTTGGGTCTCTCTGGTGTTTTTTTGGGGTCTCTCTGTGGTGTTTTTGGGGTCTCTCGTTTTTTGGGTCTCTCTCTCTTTCTGGGTGTTTTTTGGGTCTCTCTGTCTCTTGTGTTTTTTGGTCTCTGTGGTGTTTTTTGGGTCTCTGGTGTGTTTTTTGGGTCTCTCTGGTGGTTCTCTCTGGGTCTCTCTGGTGTTTTTTGGGGTCTCTCTGTCTCTCTCGGTGTTTTTTGGGGTCTCTCTGTGGTGTTTTGGGTTCTCTCTTGGTTTTTTTGGGTCTCTCTGTGTGTTTTTTTGGGTCTCTCTCTGTGGTGTTTTTTTGGGTCTCTCTGGTGGTCTCTGGGTTTTTTGGGGTCTCTCTGGTGTTTTTTGGGGTGTTTTTTGGCTCTCTGGTGTTTTTTTGGGTCTCTCTGGTTTTTTGTTTTTTGGGGTCTCTTGGTGTTTTTTTTTCGGGCTCTCTCTGGTGTTTTTTGGGGTCTCTCTGTGGTGTTTTTTTGGGTCTCTCTGGGTGTTTGGTCTCTCTGGTGTTTTTTGGGTCTCTCTGGGGTTTTTTGGGGTCTCTCTGGTGTTTTTTGGGTCTCTCTGGTTTTTTTTGGGTCTCTCTGGTGTTTTTTGGGGTCTCTCTGGTGTTTTTTTGGGTCTCTCTGGTGTTTTTTGGGGTCTCTTCTGGTGTTTTTTTGGGTCTCTGTGGTGTTTTTTGGGTCTCTGTGGTGTTTTTTGGGTCTCTGTGGTTTTTTTGGGGTCTCTCTGGTGTTTTTTTGGGTCTCTCTGGTGTTTTTTGGTCTCTCTGGTGTTTTTGGGTCTCTCTGGTGGTGTTTTTTGGGGTCTCTGTGGTGTTTTTTTGGGGTCTCTGTGTGGTGTTTTTTTTTGGGGTCTCTCTGGTGTTTTTTTTTGGGTCTCTCTGGTGTTTTTTGGGGTCTCTCTGGTGTTTTTGGGGTCTCTGTGGTGTTTTTTGGGGTCTCTCTGTGGTGTTTTTTGGGTCTCTCTGGTGTTTTTGGGGTCTCTCTGTGGTGTTTTTGGGTCTCTGTGGTGTTTTTGGGGTCTCTCTGGTGTTTTTTTGGGTCTCTGTGGTGTTTTTTGGGTCTCTGTGGTGTTTTTTGGGGTCTGGTCTCTGGTGTTTTTTGGGGTCTCCTCTTGGTGTTTTTTTGGTGTCTCTCTGGTGTTTTTTGGGTCTCTGTGTTTTTTTTGGTGTTTTTTGGGGTCTCTCTGGTGTTTTTTGGGGTCTCTCTGGTGTTTTTTGGGGTCTCTCTGTGTGTTTTTCTCACCGTCGGTCGATGGTGGTGTAACAGTCTCGGAGCCAGCTCAGTGCCGGGACTTGGTTCTTCTGAGCTCCAGCGCAAAGATAAATGACGACGTAATCCTCCGAGACCATCAGCTCCAGAGTCCCCATCACGTACCTGCAAGTACAAATACTACTACTACTACTACTACAGTACTACTGCCCATCATGTATACAAAATACTTTTGTGTACTTTGTGTACATAATACTAACCCAGGACTAAACCAGGTCTGACCCGGTCTGCACTGACCTGAACAGGTGGTCCATCACCTGCTCGTACGAGTCGATGGAGTTTTCAGGTAAAAAACAGGAAGAGAAGACGATGATGTCATTCTCGTCGCCGTAGTAACCTGAAAAACACAGAAACACATTTGAACTTTAGAAATGTTTCTCATTATAATGAAACTAAACCAGGACTAGACCCGGTGTGGACCCGGTGTGGACCCGGTGTGGACCCGGGGTGGACCCGGTCTGACCTCCGTGGGAGATGACCCTGACGTAGTCCTGGATCAGGCTCATGTTGACCAGGGTCGTGAGTCCGTTGGAGGTGAACGAGCGCCACCTTCTGCCCACATTGTCCACCATGTCCTCAGGCTCCAGCCCCAGAGAGCGACGCCGCGAGGGGGAGTGGCCACGCCGCGAGGGGGAGGGGCCACGTACCGAGGAGGGGCCGGACGACGCCACGCCCAGACGCCGCATGTCCTCTGAAAACACAAACGACACACGGCCCATAATCCTCTGACCTCTGACCTCTGACCTCATGTCGTTTCCTCCTCACACACAGACCTGGACTAACAGATAATACTCCCTACAACTGTACTACTCACCCCTTTGTAACAGATAATACTCCCTACAACTGTACTACTCACCCCTTTGTAACAGATAATACTCCCTACAACTGTACAACTCTGTCTGAATCTTGAGTCTGGTTCTAATTCTAAAGTCTGAGTCTGAGTCTGGACCCGGGTCAGGACTAACTGGTGGATCATGGAGTCTTACCCTCCAGGTCCAGGTCCAGGTCGAAGTCTGAGGGGAAGTGCAGAGACTCAGAGTCCGAGGGCGTCTCCAGGGCCTCGAGGTCCAGATCCACCTCGTCCACCGACGGAGACAAGACCGCGGACAAGTCCTCAGAGACCACGGACCCGCCACCTGCAAGAGACCAGGGTCAGACCGGGACTAAATCAGGACTGGACCAGGACCGAATCAGGACCGGACCAGGACCAGACCAGGACTTAACCAAGACTAGAACAGGACTAAAGGAGGACTGACCGAGGGACAGGCTGAGGGTCGGAGCGCTCAGGACTTTCTTCCTGCTCTGATTGGTC
>NW_026571175.1:38369501-38389501 GCF_026225935.1 Boleophthalmus pectinirostris | reverse complement strand
TGGAGCAGATTCAGTTGGTTTGGAGTAAAAGAACCAACTGGAGTCTGTGATTCACAAGAACTGAACAAGAACTGAACAACGACTGAACAACGACTGAACAACGACTGAACAACGACTGAACAACGACTGAACAACGACTCAACTGCTCACTTCTCCAGACGGTTTTATTTGTGTATTTTTATTTGCTTAAACTTTGACCTTGATGAAAAAAAAAAAAGAATAATAAAATGAATAAAACATTAACAGTTCAAACGTTTCAGCAGGTGTCAGACAATAATAAAACACTTGTTGTTTGAGTCCAGTTGACTCTGTGGTGAGTAAAAGTTGAGCCTCGTGCTGCTGCTGCTGCTGAAGTAAAAACACGTGAACTTCAAGTGTCTAATTAAAAACACAAAAGATTCAACAACAAGTCACTAAACACACCCAAGAGTCACGTTTGACACAACAGCCTCCTCCTCCTCCTCCTCCTCCACTGGAAACACTCTGCTCCACCTCGTGATGTCATCATGTGGTGATACAGGAAGTGCTCCACTGTGTTTTTAAACTCCACACTTCACCTTCACTAGAATCATGTGGATCGTTTCAGTCGTGGAGTCGTCGATCTCGACTCAACTAAAGAGAAAAGGAGCTGAAACTAACACCTCATGAGCAGCGCTGGGGAGTAACAGATTACATGTACTGGAGTTAAGTAATCAGAGTACAAATGATGAGTAACTGTATTCAGTTACAGTTACTGTTTCACTGAGTGGTAATTGGATTACAGTTACTTTGTTAAAATAAATGGATTACACTGCGGGATTTTCCTGTTTTCACATTTTTGGGCTAAATCCCCATTTTTTCTTTTTGTCCACTCATTGCCAGAATCTAAACTAGATCTAAACCAGAACTAAACCAGGTCTAAACCAGAACTAAACCAGGTCTAAACCAGGACTAAACCAGGTCTAAACCAGGATTGAACAGGTCTAAATCCTGCTGTGTGGACGTGTTTCTTCGTTTTCTATCAATAATATTTTTTAATTTGGTTCAGTAAAGTTTGGACTTTTTATTTTCTTTTATCAGACAAAACTTCTTATGTGAAGATTTCCTCGTCTTTGTTTCTCTACAACAAATCAAGTAATCCAAAGTAATCAGATTACATTACTCACTTTAAGTAATTTAATGGATTCCGTTACAAACTACATTTTGGGGTGTGTAATCTGTAATCTGTAGGGGATTACATTTGAAAAGTCACCTTCACAACACTGCTGCTCATGACATCACAAAGGGAGAATTGGAGTGTGTGTTCAGAGTGTGTGTTCAGAGTGTGTTCAGAGCGTGTGTTCAGAGTGTGTGTTCAGAGTGTGTGTTCAGAGTGTGTTCAGAGTGTGTTTCAGAGTGTGTGTGTGTGTGTTGTGTGTTCAGAGTGTGTGTTCAGAGTGTGTGTTCAGAGTGTGTTCAGAGTGTGTTCAGAGTGTGTTCAGAGTGTGTGTTCAGAGTGTGTGTTCAGAGTGTGTGTTCAGAGTGTGTTCAGTGTGTGTGTTCAGAGTGTGTTCAGAGTGTGCCCAGAGTGTGTTCAGAGTGTGTTCAGAGTGTGTGTTCAGAGTGTGTGTCCAGAGTGTGTGTTCAGAGTGTGTGTTCAGAGTGTGTTCAGAGTGTGTGTTCAGAGTGTGTGTTCAGAGTGTGTGTTCACAGTGTGTGTTCAGAGAGTGTGTGTTCAGAGTGTGTGTGAGTGTGTGTTCAGAGTGTGTGTTCAGAGTGTGTGTTCAGAGTGTGTGTTCAGAGTGTGTGTTCAGAGTGTGTTCAGAGTGTGTGTTCAGAGTGTGTGTTCAGAAGTGTGTGTTCAGAGTGTGTGTTCAGAGTGTGTGTTCAGAGTGTGTGTTCAGAGTGTGTGTTCAGAGTGTGTGTTCAGAGTGTGTGTCAGTGTGTGTGTTCAGTGTGTGTTCAGAGTGTGTTCAGTGTGTGTGTTCAGTGTGTGTGTTCAGAGTGTGTCCAGAGTGTGTTCAGAGTGTGTTTCAGAGTGTGTGTGTCAGAGTGTGTGTCCAGAGTGTGTGTGTGTTCAGAGTGTGTGTTCAGAGTGTGTGTTCAGAGTGTGTTCAGAGTGTGTGTTCAGAGTGTGTTCAGAGTGTGTGTTGTCAGAGTGTGTGTGTGTGAGTGTGTTCAGAGTGTGTGTTCAGAGTGTGTGTTCAGAGTGTGGTTCAGAGTGTGTGTGTGTGTGTGTCAGAGTGTGTTCAGTTCAGAGTGTTTCAGTGTGTGTGTGTTCAGAGTGTGTTCAGAGTGTGTGTTCAGAGTGTGTGTTCAGAGTGTGTGTGTTCAGAGTGTGTGTTCAGAGTGTGTGTTCAGAGTGTGTGTTCAGAGTGTGTGTTCAGAGTGTGTGTTCAGAGTGTGTGTTCAGAGTGTGTGTTCAGAGTGTGTTTCAGAGTGTGTGTTCAGAGTGTGTGTTCAGAGTGTGTGTTCAGTGTGTGTTCAGAGTGTGTGTTCAGTGTGTGTGTTCAGAGTGTGTGTTGTTCAGAGTGTGTGTTCAGAGTGTCAGAGTGTGTGTTCAGAGTGTGTGTTCAGTGTGTGTTCAGTTGTTCAGAGTGTGTGTTCAGAGTGTGTTCGTGTGTGTTCAGAGTGTGTGTTTCAGAGTGTGTGTTCAGAGTGTGTTCAGTGTGTGTGTTCAGAGTGTGTGTGTGTGTCAGAGTGTGTGTTCAGAGTGTGTTCAGTGTGTGTGTTCAGAGTGTGTGTTCAGAGTGTGTGTTCAGAGTGTGTGTTCAGAGTGTGTGTGTGTGTTCAGAGTGTGTGTTCAGAGTGTGTGTTCAGAGTGTGTTCAGTGTGTTCAGAGTGTGTGTTCAGAGTGTGTGTTCAGAGTGTGTGTTCAGAGTGTGTTTCAGTGTTAGTGTGTGTTTCAGAGTGTGTGTGTGTGTGAGTGTGTCAGAGTGTGTGAGTGTGTGTTCAGAGTGTGTGTGTGTGTTCAGAGTGTGTGTTCAGAGTGTGTGTTCAGAGTGTGTGTTCAGTGTGTTCAGAGTGTGTGTTCAGAGTGTGTGTTCAGAGTGTGTGTTCAGTGTGTGTTCAGTGTGTGTTCAGTGTGTGTTCAGTGTGTGTTCAGAGTGTGTGTTCAGTGTGTGTGTTCAGAGTGTGTGTTCAGAGTGTGTGTTCAGAGTGTGTCAGAGTGTGTGTTCAGTGTTCAGAGTGTGTGTTCAGAGTGTGTGTCAGAGTGTGTGTTTCAGAGTGTGTTCAGAGTGTGTGTCAGAGTGTGTGTTCAGAGTGTGTGTTCAGTGTGTGTGTTCAGAGTGTGTGTTTGTGTGTCAGAGTGTGTGTTCAGAGTGTGTGTTCAGAGTGTGTGTCAGTTCAGAGTGTGTGTTCAGAGTGTGTGTTCAGAGTGTGTGTTCAGTGTGTGTGCAGAGTGTGTGTGTTGTTCAGAGTGTGTGTTCAGAGTGTGTGTTCAGAGTGTGTGTGTGTGTCAGAGTGTGTGTTCAGAGAGAGTGTGTGTTCAGAGTGTGTGTTCAGAGTGTGTGTTCAGTGTGTGTTCAGAGTGTGTGTGTGTGTTACAGAGTGTGTGTTCAGAGTGTGTGTTCAGAGTGTGTTCAGAGTGTGTGTGTTCAGAGTGTGTGTTCAGAGTGTGTGTGTTCAGAGTGTGTGTGTGTGTTCAGAGTGTGTGTTCAGAGTGTGTGTTCAGAGTGTGTGTTCAGTGTGTGTTCAGAGTGTGTGTTCAGAGTGTGTGTTCAGTGTGTCAGAGTGTGTGTGTCAGAGTGTGTGTGTTCAGTGGTGTGTGTCAGTGTGTGTGTTCAGAGTGTGTGTTCAGAGTGTGTGTTCAGAGAGTGTGTGTGTTTCAGAGTGTGTGTTCAGAGTGTGTGTTCAGAGTGTGTTGTGTGTTCAGAGTGTGTGTTCAGAGTGTGTGAGTTCAGAGTGTGTGTTCAGAGTGTGTTCAGTGTGTGTGTTCAGAGTGTGTGTTCAGAGTGTGTGTTCAGAGTGTGTGTTCAGAGTGTGTGTTCAGAGTGTGTTTCAGTGTGTGTTCAGTGTGTGTTCAGAGTGTGTGTTCAGAGTGTGTGTGTGTGTGTGTGTTCAGTGTGTGTGTTCAGTGTGTGTGTGTGTGTTCAGAGTGTGTTCAGTGTGTGTGTGTCAGAGTGTGTGTTCAGAGTGTGTGTTCAGAGTGTGTGTGTGTGTCAGAGTGTGTGTTCAGAGTGTGTGTTCAGTGTGTGTGTGTGTGTGTCAGAGTGTGTGTTCAGTGTGTGTTCAGAGTGTGTGTGTTCAGAGTGTGTGTTTCAGAGTGTGTGTTCAGAGTGTGTGTGTGTCAGTGTGTGTGTGTCAGTGTGTGTGTGTGTGTTCAGAGTGTGTGTTCAGAGTGTGTGTTGTCAGTGTAGTGTGTGTGAGTGTGTCAGAGTGTGTGTGTGTGTCAGTGTGTGTGTGTCAGTGTGTGTGTTCAGAGTGTGTTGTGTTCAGTGTGTGTGTGTGTGTTCAGTGTGTGTTCAGTGTGTGTTCAGTGTGTGTGTTGTCAGTGTGTGTTTCAGAGTGTGTGTTCAGAGTGTGTGTTCAGAGTGTGTGTGTCAGAGTGTCAGTGTGTGTGTGTAGTGTGTGTGTCAGTGTGTGTGTGTGTCAGTGTGTGTTTCAGAGTGTGTGTTCAGTGTGTGTGTGTGTTCAGAGTGTGTGTTTGCAGTGTGTGTTCAGTGTGTGTGTGTCAGAGTGTGTGTTCAGAGAGTGTGTGTTCAGAGTGTGTGTTCAGAGTGTGTGTTCAGTGTGTGTTCAGTGTCAGAGTGTGTGTGTGTCAGAGTGTGTGTTCAGAGTGTGTGTTCAGTGTGTGTTCAGTGTGTGTGTTCAGAGTGTCGGAGTAAAGTTTTTCATGTGAACTGTTTTATTGTTTACAACGCGTCTGCTGAAATATCCCCCATGATCCTCCTGTTCACACTCACTCGTTTATTTGTATTTATTCACAAATGAATAAAAGTTCACGGGGTCAGTTCTGATTAAAACAGAACCTTTAACTACAAAACTTTCTTTTGTTTTATTTAAATATTTCACTTTTATTCGCAAATCTTCCCCCGCGCCCCGCCCCCGGAAGTGACGTAGCGCGTCCCGGTGACAGCGGAATGTAAACAGCCCCGAACACGAACCCGGACACGAACCGAACCAGAGCCCGAACCGGAGCCCGAACCGGAGCCCGAACCGGAGCCTGAACCGGAGCCTGTCCCCGTCTCTGTCCCGCTGTGTCCCGGAGCTCCAGGGGCCGGTGAGCCGCGGGGGTCGGGCCGGGCTGTGGGGCTGAGTGTGGCCGGGGCAGAGGGCCTGTCCCCCGGTGTGTGTGTCTCCGGAGTCCCGCTGTTTGTCTGGGACTCCGCTAAAGCTAATGCTAAGCTAAAGGCTAACCGTGCTAAAGCTAAAGCTGCTCAGAGCCGCGCGGGAGAACCGAGCCCGAACCGCGGCTCATTTACCTACAAAACCGGCTCAGGAGTCCCGCGAGGACCCGTGCGGACCCGTGCGGACCCGTGTGGACCCGTGTGGACCCGTGTGGACCGGGACAGCTCGGTTCTGTGAATGTGAGGAAGTTCAGGAGCTGTTTGTTTGTGTAACAGCTGCTCACAGGAGTTTGGACCGAGCCGGTTCTGAGGAAGTATTTTTACTTTTACTGTAGTGTTCTGGGCTGAAGCGTGCGGGTCCGGGCGGGTCCGGGCGGATCCGGGCGGGTCCGGGGACAGAGACTGTAGATTGTGTAGATTCTGTTGTGTTGTTCAGGTTTTAGTGTTTGGGACCAGAACTGTGACTCTGCACTTCTGCTCTAAATAAATCAGAAAAACAAACTCAACACACACACAGAGCAACACGGGACAGAACCAGAACTAAACCAGGCCTAAATCAGGTCTAAACCAGGACTGAACCTGGACTGAACCTGGTTAAATGAGCTTTGGCTGATTTGTGTTTTAAGAATTGCAAGATTCTGTTCAGATTTCACATTTCACAACTCAGGGTCACACGAAGAGGGACCTGACACACAGGGGGAGGGGACCTGACACACACGGGGAGGGGACCTGACACACACGGGGACATTTCAGGACGTGTTTGTAGCGTCTAAACTCCAGGGTCAGACGTTTTTATGCAGAATGAGACGGGGGAAAGTTGTTTATGGAGGAAAGAACTTTTGTGATTTTGATTCAGGGGCAGGCGCAGGTGCAGGGGCAGGGGCAGGCGCAGGTGCAGGGGCAGGCGCAGGGGCAGGCGCAGGTGCAGGGGCAGGCGCAGGTGCAGGGGCAGGGGCAGGCGCAGGTGCAGGGGCAGGCGCAGGTGCAGGCGCAGGGGCAGGCGCAGGGGCAGGCGCAAGGGGCAGGCGCAGGGGCAGGTGTAATTCTTTGATTTGACGTGATCTCGTTTGGCAGACGTGTGAGGAGTGGCTCTGATTACCTTTAGGAATGATAATTAAAGCTCCTGTGTTCCACTGAAAACACGATCTGACTCAGACTGTGCAAAAATATCTAAATATCGATATATCGTATCGTTTAATGTGCTGATGCAGTATCGATATCGTGTTCTGCTGTATTGATATTTCACTAGAGGATTTTTTGGTTTATTTGACTATTGACTGATTTAGTTCCAGTTTTGTTGTTTGTTCAGAGGAAACTCGTTTGTGTGACACATTTGACATTTTTAAATATTTGTGTTTCAGATGAAGAAATGATTTAACAAAGACTTTTATTAACACACGATTTAGACTTTATTTTTATTGAACCATATCGAATCGATTTGAAATATATCGTATCGAATCACAACTGCTCTGTATGTATCGTATCAATGACGTCTGACTGATCCCAGCTCTGGTTCTAACGCTGTGACCTCCTCAGAGACGCACCTGGAGTCTACAGCTCTAAACCTCAACATGTTCCACTCTGTGATGTCATGAAGTGGTAGTTTTTCAAGTGAACAGCTCGTTTTGTTTTTTTACCTTAGAGATCATTAAAGTGACTCCAGGACTGAAATGATCCAGATGATTCTAGTGAATGTGAAGTGTGGAGTTTAAAAACACAGTGGAGCATTTCCTGTATCACCACATGATGACATCACAAGGTGGAACAGAGTGTTTTGTTTTGTTAAATGTGCAGGTTTGTGTGTGAAACCACATTAGAGCAGAGCAGAGGATTATGGGACATTTCACGTTTAGTTTATTTTTTAAATTTGTTCAAACTGTATTTTCTGTTGTTTCAGATTTTGTCGGCGCCTCGTGGGGTCACGCTCGGGGTCGGGGTCAAAGTTCGTCTGGATCCTGTTTTTCCTCCAAAGTTGAACCAAAACAAACGTCAGGAGCGGGGGGCGGGGTTTGACCGAGGGCGTCCAATCATGGAGAGCCCTCAGGTGTCGGCTGACCGTCTCCACGGCGAAGGGGACACCGCACTTCCTGCCCGAGTGAAAGGGGAGGAGCCTGCAGCAGAGAGGGCGGAGTCAGGTGGGTGTTTTATCTCCAGTCGTACTCAGCGTCTCTGTTCCTGATGTTGTTGTTCTGTGCAGAGGTGAGGCTGTGTGTGGAGGAGAGCTCCGCCATGACGCCCTCAGACGAACTGCACTCCACTGACTCCGCCTCCTTCCCCAGCCTCACCGACGACGACATCACCGACGACATCATCACCGACGACATCACCACCAACGACATCACTACAGATGACATCACCACGGACGACATCACCACGGTGGGCGGGCTGACGCCGGAGCCCCCGCTGAGAGACGAGGAGGGAGAGGGCTCAAAGACAGGTGAGAGTGGCAGGTGCAATTTGCTGTGGCAGGTGCAGAAGTGTGACCTGGTTCAGGTTTTCTGGAATTACTGGAGCCTTCACATGAAACAGAACCTGTTCTCCTCAGATGTTCCTTCATGTTCTCGTTTCTTTGGATTTGTGTTTGAGGAAACTTTAATCTCTTATTTTCCACACACAGTTTTGTTGCTCTGCCCCCGTTGACCCTCTGTCACGTCCACACTAGTGTCGTTGTACTGAAGACCGGTTTTGGTCTTGAGACTGGGCCAGGGACACTTTTTTGTTTTTTATGGTCTTGCTCTTGTCTTGGACTCGAGCGCATTTGGCCTTTGTCTTGTCTGGGTCTTGAAGGTGCTTGGTCTGGGTTTTGTCTCAGTCTTGAGGTCTGACACTCAACATTGATCATGTTTCGGTCTGTAAATGTGCAGAGTCTCAGTGTCTCTGTAAAACCAGAGAGAATGTGAGTGTAAATGTGATGAACGTGAAAAAACTCACTTGATTCACTCTGAAGTTGTTTTGTGTAAAGTTTCAGTGGAAGTTTTTTTAAAGACGAGTTTCAGAGCAGAACAGTTTGTTTGTTTTATTTTAAACTTAAATGAACATTAATCAGATAAAATGAAGACAGATTTATATAAACATTTTCCAAAATCACTGTAAAATACAGAAAAATTCATATAGGAAATGACAGAGATGGTCTCAGTGGGCCATGGTCTCGGTCTTGTCCTGGTCTCGGGACCCTGTGGTCTTGATTTCAACACGAGCGCACGGATTGGGCGGTGTCACGTTGTTGTTTTTTTTCTTCAAATGTAAAAAATGTGTAGTCCTGGTTCAGTCCTTGTTCGGTCCTGGTTCGGTCCTGGTTCGGTCCTGGTTCGGTCCTGGTTCGGTCCTGGTTCGGTCCTGGTTCGGTTCTGGTTCGGTTCTGGTTTAATCCTGGTTCAGTCCTGGTTTAGTCCTGGTTCAGTCCTGGTTTAGTCCTGGTTTGGTCCATGTGGTTCTTTGTTGTCATGACGTTTACGGCCACATCAGCTCTGTTGAACACCACAGTTTTCTAACGCCAAAGTCGTCGCACTTGTTTTATTTATGAAGTGGTTTTAGATCAATATTGAGATTTAAAATGTCAGGGGTCAGAGGTCAGGGGTCAGAGCTGTAGACACACACATAAACACTTGAGGTCTGGTTTAATGTTCATAACAGATGAACACATGAGCCTCTCGTTTCAGATTTCTCAGAAAGTGCCGCTGCAGCCCCGCCCTCCCCGTCGATAACCACGCCCCCTTCCTCTTCAGACACGCCCACATGCGCCGAAGCTCCTCCCAAAGCCACAGAAGCACCTCCCCCCTCCGTAACCCCGCCTTCCGCAGATGTAGCCCCTCCCACCACCACGTCCTCAGCCCCTCCCTCTGCCGCGGCGGGGGCGGGGGCCTGTGGGGGCCTGGGGCCTGTGGGGGCGGGGTCACAGGGGGCGGCGCCACAGGAGGTGTACCTGGTGAAGTGGATCACGTGGAAAGACGAACGAACTCCGATCATCACCCAGAGTCAGAACGGACCCTGCCCCCTGCTGGCCATCATGAACACACTGTTTCTGCGCTGGAAGGTGATCCTCTGACCCTCTGACCCCCTCTGACCCTATCCTCCTCTGACCCTCTGACCCTCTCTGACCCCGTCTGACCTCTGACCCCCGTCTGACCCTATCCTCCTCTGACCCTCTCTGACCTCCTCTGACCCTCTGACCCCGTCTGACCCCCTCTGACCCCGTCTGACCCTCTCCTCCTCTGACCCTATCCTCCTCTGACCCTCTCTGACCCTCTGACCCCGTCTGACCCCTCTCTGACCCCCTCTGACCCTCTGACCCCCTCTGACCCTCTCCTCCTCTGACCCTATCCTCCTCTGACCCCGTCTGACCCCCTCTGACCCTCTGACCCTCTCTGACCCTCTGACCCCGTCTGACCCTCTCTGCCCCTCTGACCCCATCTGACCCCCTCTGACCCTCTCCCCCTCTGACCCCGTCTGACCTCCTCTGACCCTCTCTGCCCCTCTCTGACCCCTTCTGCCCCTCTGACCCTCTCTGACCCTCTGGTGTGTTTCAGGCGAAGTTGCCCGCTCAGACTGAGGTGGTGACCACAGAGGACCTGATGACTCACCTGGGTAAGCGTCAGCCAATCACAGCGCAGCTTCAGATAGGTGTCTCTGCTCTCGTCCAATCACAGGCCTCTCTCTGTCTGTACAGGTGAGTGCGTTCTGTCGGTCACGCCCAGAGAGAAGAGCAAAGGGGTGGAGCTAAACTTCCAGCAGGTACGTCCTCCATCCGCTGCACACGTCCTCACAGCGTCCTCACAGTGTCCCCACAGCGTCCTCACAGCGTCCCAACAGTGTCCCCACAGTGTCCCAACAGCGTCCTCACAGTGTCCCAACAGCGTCCTCACAGTGTCCCCACAGCGTCCTCACAGTGTCCCCACAGTGTCCCAACAGCGTCCTCACAGTGTCCCCACAGCGTCCTCACAGTGTCCCCACAGTGTCCCAACAGTGTCCCCACAGCGTCCTCACAGTGTCCCCACAGTGTCCCAACAGTGTCCCCACAGCGTCCTCACAGTGTCTGGACATATTTAATCCTTCAGCCTCTGTGCTCCAAACTCACTGTTTACAGAAGTGTCCTGTGCCTCCTGTCACTGCCGGCACCCTGACCTTCATTTGATGTTTCTTCCTTGTTTCTATGCCTCACCTGTCTCACCTGTCTCACCTGCCTCACCTGTCTCACCTGTCTCACCTGCCTCACCTGCCTCACCTGTCTCACCTGTCTCACCTGCCTCACCTGTCTCACCTGTCTCACCTGCCTCACCTGTCTCACCTGTCTCACCTGCCTCACCTGTGTCACCCGTCTCACCCGTCTCACCCGTGTCACCTGCCTCACCTGCCTCACCTGTCTCACCTGCCTCACCTGCCTCACCTGTCTCACCTGTCTCACCTGCCTCACCTGTGTCACCTGTCTCACCTGTGTCACCTGCCTCACTTGTCTCACCTGCCTCACCTGCCTCACCCGTGTCACCTGCCTCACCTGCCTCACCTGTCTCACCTGCCTCACCTGTCTCACCTGCCTCACCCGTCTCACCTGCCTCACCCGTCTCACCTGCCTCACCTCTGTCACCTGCCTCACCTGTGTCACCTGTGTCACCTGCCTCACCTGTCTCACCTGCCTCACCTGTGTCACCTGCCTCACCTGCCTCACCTGTCTCACCTGCCTCACCTGTGTCACCTGTCTCACCTGTGTCACTTGTGTCACCTGCCTCACCTGTGTCACCTGCCTCACCTGCGTCACCTGTCTCACCTGTCTCTCCTGTCTCACCTGCCTCACCCGTCTCACCCGTGTCACCTGCCTCACCTGCCTCACCTGCCTCACCTGTCTCACCTGCCTCACCTGCCTCACCTGTCTCACCTGCCTCACCTGTCTCACCTGTCTCACCTGCCTCACCTGTCTCACCTGCCTCACCTGCCTCACCTGTCTCACCTGTCTCACCTGCCTCACCTGTCTCACCTGTCTCACCTGCCTCACCTGCCTCACCCGTCTCACCCGTGTCACCTGCCTCACCTGCCTCACCTGTCTCACCTGCCTCACCTGCCTCACCTGCCTCACCTGCCTCACCTGCCTCACCTGTGTCACCTGTCTCACCTGTGTCACCTGCCTCACTTGTCTCACCTGCCTCACCCGTCTCACCCGTCTCACCTGCCTCACCTGTCTCACCTGTCTCACCTGCCTCACCTGCCTCACCTGTCTCACCTGCCTCACCTGCCTCACCTGTGTCACACCTGCCTCACCTGCCTCACCTGCCTCACCTGCCTCACCTGTCTCACCTGTGTCACCCGTCTCACCTGCCTCACCCGTCTCACCTGCCTCACCTCTGTCACCTGCCTCACCTGTTTCACCTGCCTCACCTGTCTCACCTGTCTCACCTGTCTCACCTGCCTCACCTGTGTCACCTGTGTCACTTGTGTCACCTGCCTCACCTGTGTCACCTGCCTCACCTGTCTCACCTGTCTCTCCTGTCTCACCTGTGTCACCTGCCTCACCTGCCTCACCTGTCTCACCTGTGTCACCCGTCTCACCTGCCTCACCCGTCTCACCTGCCTCACCTCTGTCACCTGCCTCACCTGTTTCACCTGCCTCACCTGTCTCTCCTGTCTCTCCTGTCTCTCACCTGTGTCACCTGTGTCACCTGTCTCACCTGTGTCACCTGCCTCACCTGTGTCACCTGCCTCACCTGTGTCACCTGTCTCACCTGTCTCTCCTGTCTCACCTGTGTCACCTGCCTCACCTGCCTCACCTGTCTCACCTGTGTCACCTGTCTCACCTGCCTCACCTGTGTCACCTGTCTCACCTGTCTCACCTGCCTCACCTGTCTCACCTGTGTCACCTGTCTCACCTGCCTCACCTGTGTCACCTGTCTCACCTGCCTCACCTGTGTCACCTGTCTCACCTGCCTCACCTGTGTCACCTGTCTCACCTGTCTCACCTGCCTCACCTGTGTCACCTGTCTCACCTGCCTCACCTGTGTCACCTGTCTCACCTGCCTCATCCGTCTCACCTGTCTCACCTGTCTCACGTGCCTCACCTGCCTCATCCGTCTCACCTGCCTCACCTGTGTCACCTGTCTCACGTGCCTCACCTGCCTCACCTGTCTCACCTGCCTCACCTGTGTCACCTGTCTCACCTGCCTCACCTGTGTCACCTGTGTCACCTGTCTCACCTGCCTCACCTGTGTCACCTGTCTCACCTGCCTCACCTGCCTCACCTGTCTCACCTGTGTCACCTGTGTCACCTGCCTCACCTGTCTCACCTGCCTCACCTGTGTCACCTGTCTCACCTGTCTCACCCGTCTCACCCGTCTCACCTGCCTCACCCGTCTCACCTGCCTCACCTGTCTCACCTGTCTCACCTGTGTCACCTGTGTCACCTGTCACCTGTCTCACCTGTCTCACCTGTCTCACCTGTCTGTAGAACATGAGTGACGCGATGGCCGTGCTGCCCAAACTGTGCACGGGTTTAGACGTGAACGTGCGTTTCACCGGAGTCTGTGATTTCGAGTACACCCCTGAATGCATCGTGTTCGACCTACTGGACATCGCCCTGTACCACGGCTGGCTCCTGGACCCACAGGTACCGGACCAGGACCAGGACTGGACCAGGACTAAACCAGGACCAGACCAGGACCGGGACTGATCTAGGACTGAACCGAGACCTGGTCTAAAGCCGGTCTAAACCCATTTTCTCTCCTCAGAGTCCGGAGGCGGTGGCGGCTGTCGGGAAACTCAGTTATAATCAACTCGTGGAAAAGATCATCGACTGTAAACACTCAGCGAACAGCTGCAAGGTCTCTGAAGGTAACAGCTGCGGGGTCTGTGGAGGGAACAGCTGCGGGTCTGTGGAGGGAACAGCTGCAGGGTCTGTGGAGGGAACAGCTGCGGGTCTGTGGAGGGAACAGCTGCGGGTCTGTGGAGGGAACAGCTGCAGGGTCTGTGGAGGGAACAGCTGCGGGTCTGTGGAGGGAACAGCTGCGGGTCTGTGGAGGGAACAGCTGCAGGGTCTGTGGAGGGAACAGCTGCGGGTCTGTGGAGGGAACAGCTGCGGGTCTGTGGAGGGAACAGCTGCGGGTCTGTGGAGGGAACAGCTGCGGGTCTGTGGAGGGAACAGCTGCGGGTCTGTGGAGGGAACAGCTGCGGGGTCTGTGGAGGGAACAGCTGCGGGGTCTGTGGAGGGAACAGCTGCGGGTCTGTGGAGGGAACAGCTGCAGGGTCTGTGTGGAGGCCTGGGCCACAGCACAAATATTACTAGTTTATGAAGCATTTAATCTACAAACGTTTAATTCTAAAATTATCTGTATGACCCCTGTGTGACCCCTGTGTGTGACCCCTGTGTGTGACCTCTGACCCTCAGGTCTGGTGGCGGAGCAGTTCCTGGAGTCCACGGCGTCTCAGTTGTCGTACCACGGCCTGTGTGAGCTCACGTCCACCGCCTCAGAGGGAGAGATCTGTGTGTTCTTCAGAAACAACCACTTCAGCACCATGACCAAGCACCAGGTCTGAACCAGGACTAAACCAGGACTAAACCAGGACCAAGCACCAGGACTGAACCAGGACTGAACCAGGACCAAGCACCAGGTCTGAACCAGGACTAAACCAGGTCTAAACCAGGTCTAAACCAGGTCTAAACCAGGTCTAAACCAGGACCAAGCACCAGGTCTGAACCAGGACTAAACCAGGACTAAACCAGGTCTAAACCAGGTCTAAACCAGGTCTAAACCAGGTCTAAACCAGGTCTAAACCAGGACCAAGCACCAGGTCTGAACCAGGACTAAACCAGGACTAAACCAGGACTAAACCAGGTCTAAACCAGGTCTAAACCAGGACCAAGCACCAGGTCTGAACCAGGACTAAACCAGGTCTAAACCAGGTCTAAACCAGGTCTAAACCAGGTCTAAACCAGGTCTAAACCAGGTCCAAGCACCAGGTCTGAACCAGGACTAAACCAGGACCAAGCACCAGGTCTGAACCAGGACTAAACCAGGACTAAACCAGGTCTAAACCAGGTCTAAACCAGGTCTAAACCAGGTCCAAGCACCAGGTCTGAACCAGGACTAAACCAGGACCAAGCACCAGGTCTGAACCAGGACTAAACCTGGACTGAACCAGGACTGAACCAGGACCAGGCATGAGGTCCAGACTTGGTCTGAAATATTAATATAATTCACAAACATGAAAAAACAAACCTTTATTTTAAAAACAACACAGAGTTTATCTGGACTAAACCCAGTCTGACCTCTGACCCCAGGGTCACCTGTACCTGCTCTGACCTCTGACCTCTGACCCCAGGGTCACCTGTACCTGCTGGTGACAGATCAGGGTTTCCAGTCTGAGGAGCGTGTGGTCTGGGAGTCTCTTCATAACGTGGAAGGAGACGGAAACTTCTGCGACTCCAACTTCAGACTCTTCCAGAAGAGCCAGGACTATAACCGGACTACAGGGACCCGCCTAGACCCGGACTACAACCGGTCTACAGCCGCACAGATAGACCAGGTGAGACCCGGACTACAACCGGTCTACAGGGACCCAGGCAGTACAAGTATTTGCAGTATTTGCAGTACTGTTGGTTTAGATTGTGACTATGATGATGTCATCTGTAGAAGTACTCAGTACCTCCACACAGGGCAGTAGTACTGTCTGCAGTGGTAGTAGTATTTGTGGTAATACTCGTGTACTTGTAGGACTTCCTGGTGGCCGTGTCCCTGCAGCAGGGGGGGGGAGACCCTGTGGCTCTGAGCGACGCTGAACTCGCCCGACAACTACAACAAGAAGAATATCAACAACAGCAAAGTACTACAAATACTGCGAGTACTACACACCAACAACAGGTACTACAAATACTGCGAGTACTACACACCAACAACAGGTACTACAAATACTGCGAGTACTACACACCAACAACAGGTACTACAAATACTGCGAGTACTACGCACCAACAACAGGTACTACAAATACTGCGAGTACTACACACCAACAACAGGTACTACAAATACTGCGAGTACTACACACCAACAACAGGTACTACAAATACTGCGAGTACTACGCACCAACAACAGGTACTACAAATACTGCGAGTACTACACACAACAGGTACTACAAATACAGTACTACACACCAACAACAGGTACTACAAATACTGCGAGTACTACGCACCAACAACAGGTACTACAAATACTGCGAGTACTACACACCAACAACAGGTACTACAAATACTGCGAGTACTACACACCAAACAACAGGTACTACACAAATACTGCGAGTACTACGCACCAACAACAGGTACTACAAATACTGCGAGTACTACGCACCAACAACAGGTACTACAAATACTGCGAGTACTACGCACACCAACAACAGGTACTACAAATACTGCGAGTACTACGCACCAACAACAGGTACTACAAATACTGCGAGTACTACGCACCAACAACAGGTACTACAAATACTGCGAGTACTACGCACCAACAACAGGTACTACAAATACTGCGAGTACTACGCACCAACAACAGGTACTACAAATACTGCGAGTACTACGCACCAACAACAGGTACTACAAATACTGCGAGTACTACGCACCAACAACAGGTACTACAAATACTGCGAGTACTACGCACCAACAACAGGTACTACAAATACTGCGAGTACTACGCACCAACAACAGTACTACAAATACTGCGAGTACTACGCACCAACAACAGGTACTACAAATACTGCGAGTACTACGCACCAACAACAGGTACTACAAATACTGCGAGTACTACGCACCAACAACAGGTACTACAAATACTGCGAGTACTACGCACCAACAACAGGTACTACAAATACTGCGAGTACTACGCACCAACAACAGGTACTACAAATACTGCGAGTACTACGCACCAACAACAGGTACTACAAATACTCCACTGTTGATCCTCATCACAAACTCGTCTGAAGAGGTTTTAGAGTCTCTCGTCCAACACAAAACTGAACACAGCGACACGACAAACCTGATAGAGCTCTGAAGGGGGAAGGACTTAGAGCGGAGAGCAAAGGGAGGAGAGACTCAGAAACTTATAAAACCTGTAAATCTGTTGTTTTGGGCGAATAAAACATTTTCAACACAATAAAAGGAACATGGAGATTTAAATATGTGACGTGTGACAGTTTATAGAACTTTTTCACATCGTCTGAAGCGTCGCTGAAGGTTTGTGGAACTTCAGGTTCATGTTTTTATGTGTAAATGTGTCAGTGTGTGTGTGTGTGTGTGTGTGTGTGTGTGTGTGTGTGTGTGTGTGTGTATGTGTGTGTGTGTGTATGTGTGTGTGTGTCAGATGCCCTCCCACTACATAGAGATGAAGACAGAGGAAGAGAAGAGGGATAAAGAGGAGATGGAGACAAGGAGAGAACTAAAAAGTGACAAGTCCTGATGTGACTAAACCAGGACTAAACCAGGACTAAACCAGGACTGAACCAGAACTGAACCAGGACTAAACCAGGACTGAACCAGAACTGAACCAGGACTAATGTAAAACAGGACACGGCAGAGGCTTATGTCCCGAATCCCTGGTGTAATTATGACAAAAATAGAACATAGGCGCCTCAAAAACTTCACATTTCATTTTAATTATTATCACTGTGTTTTACTCACAGTCTGTTTGTCTTTCAATGATAAATGACTCACATCTAAATCCAAAATACAAACTGAAAATGCTGAAATCCGGAGTCCTTTTCCTCTTTAGACGTCCACAGATTGTAAAGAAATCGCTCGGCTCCAGTCAAATGAAGCTCATCAACGCCTGCGGTTACAGGGGAGAATTCAGAGCAGCATTTTAGGAATCAATTTACAGACAAAACAGCAAAATGAAAAACCCGGGATCACGTAGAGCGGATTAATACGAACATTTTAAGAGCAGAACGATGAGGCTCGCAGCAGCAGTTACGGCCGACACACACTACAGGATTTGGAACCATTTTTAAACGTGCGACAGAAAGCGAACGCCACAGACACGAGGAGAATCTTACGAGACTTTAAATCCCCGATCGCAAAGACTGAAGCGGGATCTGTGTGCAGACCTTTGTGTCACCTGTTTCCTGTCTACAGTAAAACCACTCACTTTGAGACTCTTCAGTGTTCAAAGATCAGACTGTGCACTTCTAGTTCACATACAAAACAAAACTGGGTTATTATTATTATGTGTGAATTCAATTTGTATTTCTTTGTGTCAAACACCAGGACTTTTCTGAAAATGAACAGGTCAGACTTTACCCGCCCCTTTACCTGAGCACTGAGGCCCCGCCCCTTTACCTGAGCAGTGAGGCCCCGCCCCTTTACCTGAGCAGTGAGGCCCCGCCCCTTTACCTGAGTATTTTCTGAGTAACTTTCCTTGAATCAGCAAAAACAATGAAGTTGTGCAAATGTGTTGGGGACGTTTCAGCCGCTGCTTTCACAAACGCTCTGATGTCGGGCGGTTGTCCTGTCTCCTCCCTCTCACCAGGAGGTTGTGGGTTAGACTCCTGATCTCTCTGATCTAAGCCCCTCCCCTTCTGTCCCAGGTGAGATCGACTAGTTTTGTTAATTATAAAAAAACAACATTAAACATGTGAAAGCTTCCACAAGAGCAGACCACCTCTCTGTTGCCATGGTTTCCATCTAATATTAATACAGATGGAAAAGTACATCGTAATCACCGGGAAAATGATTTAGCTCCTCCCCTCTGGGACGATGACATCGTCACATTCTAGAATCTCAAATAGTTTTGGAGCCTGAGAAGCTGTCGCCGTAGCAACGTGATGTTCTAATGCCGCCCTGGATCTCCATGGTGATAGAACTCTGCTTGATGACATCATCAGAGAAGCACGACGCTGCTTTAAAGTAAACTTTGAGTGACACAGTGAAATAAACACTAAAGTGACAGAATACTTTTACTAATACTTTTACTACTGCTACTTCAAAGCAGCGCTCTGCTTTATGACATCATCAGTAAAGGACAAGCACAAAGCACAAAGCAACTTACTGTTTTGAAGAAGATTATAAGTATAACACGAAACAAACACTACAGACACAGAATACTGCCACTTCTACTGCGTGTACTACGACTACTGCGTCTACTACGACTACTGCGTCTACTACAATTACTGCGTGTACTGCTACTAGAGCTACTACTGCTCGTTTTCACTAGAGCTTTTCTCTCTCTTTACTGCATATTTAAACAGAAAAATGCCCTGGTGTTTTTTTAGAAAATCCCGACCTAAGGTCAAGCGCCAAATCTTAGAGGCTGAGATCCAGGAACTGCACAAGAGGATCCGAAACTTAGAAAATCAGAACCAGCAACTAAACGAGACGATCCAAATCCTAAACAATCAGAACAAGCGACAAAACGAGAGGAACCGAAACTTAGAAAATAAGAACCAGCAACAGCATGAGACGATCCAAAACTTAGAAAATCAGAACCAGCAACAAAACGACACGATCCAGAATTCAGAAAATCAGAACAAGCAACAAAACGAGACGATCCAAAACTTAGAAAATCAGAACCAGAAACAAAACGAGACGATCCAAAACTTAGAAAATCAGAACCAGCAACAAAACGAGACGATCCAAAATTTAGAAAATCAGAACAAGCAACAAAACGAGATGATCCAAAACTTAGAAAATCAGAACCAGAAACAAAACGAGACGATCCAAAACTTAGAAAATCAGAACCAGCAACAAAACGAGACGATCCAAAATTTAGAAAATCAGAACAAGCAACAAAACGAGACGATCCAAAACTTAGAAAATCAGAACCAGAAACAAAACGAGACGATCCAAAACTCAGATTGTGTCCAGGAACTGATCAAGAGGTTCCAAAACTTAGAAAATCAGAACAAGCAACAAAACGAGACGATCCAAAACTTAGAAAATCAGAACCAGAAACAAAACGAGACGATCCAAAACTCAGATTGTGTCCAGGAACTGATCAAGAGGTTCCAAAACTTAGAAAATCAGAACAAGCAACAAAACGAGACGATCCAAAACTTAGAAAATCAGAACCAGAAACAAAACGAGACGATCCAAAACTCAGATTGTGTCCAGGAACTGATCAAGAGGTTCCAAAACTTAGAAAAATCAGAACAAGCAACAAAACGAGACGATCCAAAATTCAGAAAATCAGAACCAGAAACAAAACGAGACGATCCAAAACTCAGATTGTGTCCAGGAACTGATCAAGAGGTTCCAAAACTTAGAAAATCAGAACAAGCAACAAAACGAGACGATCCAAAATTTAGAAAATCAGAACAAGCAACAAAACGAGACGATCCAAAACTTAGAAAATCAGAACCAGAAACAAAACGAGACGATCCAAAACTCAGATTGTGTCCAGGAACTGATCAAGAGGTTCCAAAACTTAGAAAATCAGAACAAGCAACAAAACGAGACGATCCAAAACTTAGAAAATCAGAACCAGAAACAAAACGAGACGATCCAAAACTCAGATTGTGTCCAGGAACTGATCAAGAGGTTCCAAAATTCAGAAAATCAGAACCAGCAACAAAACGAGACGATCCAAAATTGAAATCGTGTCCAGGAACTGATCAAGAGTTTCCAAAACTTAAATAATCAGAACAAAGATCTGTGCGAAAGGATCGAAAAGTCCTCGGTTAAGAACCAGAAGCTACAGATCAGGTTTAGATCGGGTTTTCAGACCTGGTTTAAACCTGGTTTAGACCTTGTTTAGTCCTGGTTTAGACCTGCCGGTATTACGACATCCGTCCGGT
>NW_026571175.1:38343609-38346109 GCF_026225935.1 Boleophthalmus pectinirostris | reverse complement strand
TTTGATTTTAGAAATATATAAAAATCCAGTTTGTGTTTAGTAAATATTAAAATGAGCAGTTTATGCAAATATATGCAAATGGGGTGAGTTTAATGAGCTTCAACAGAAAAACACAAATATAAAAATAAATATAAATAAATTTAAAACATACTTAAATATATAAAATATATAAATATATAAAAACATAAAAAATTTTCTGACAATAATGAAATAAAAACTTAAACTATTTATTATAAATGTTTGAGTCTGAGTTGATTTTGACTCGGTGGGAGTTGTGGGCGGGGCTTTACACTAAGTGGGCGGGGCTTTACACTAAATGTTCTTTTAAACACTTTACACTCTGTGATGCTGTGACGTCATCTCGTTGTAATTTTCTGTGAAAATAAAAATAAAATAATGAAACTTTTCACTTTTCACATGACACGTGCCTCGGTGTCGCGCACGCGCGCCTTTATTTACCTTTAAATTATTGATGAATTTTATTCAGATTTTTCTGATCAAACAGAGGCGGGGGGGCGGGGGGCGGGGCTCTGCGGGCCGCTCCTCTGCTCTCATTGGCTCTGCTCCCCTCTGCTGCTCTCTGATTGGCTGAGGTCCCCTCTCCTCTGCTCTGATTGGTTGTCCTCGGAGCTCGGAGCTCCGGTTCCTCCCCGGGCCTTTGTGTCTCCTGTCGCCGCTCGGAGCGCGCGGTGCGGCGGCGGTGTGCGGCGGCGGTGTGCGGCGGGACGCGGCAGTACGCGGCGGCGGAGAGCGGCGCCGCGCGGCTCTGGAGCTTCTGGATTTTTCTGGATTTTTCTGGATCTTTTTTTATTTCCGCGCACTGATTTTTTCTCTTTGATGTTTCGTGCTCGTGGCGCGCGCGCGGACCGTGTAAAGGTGAGTGCATCTCCTCCGAGTGCGCATGCGCGTGCCATACATTTACATGAGACATATGATGCACGCACGCGCCTGTCAGGGCCTGTGCACGCGGACACGCCTCCTGTAGAACCGGACCAGAACCGGACTAGACCCGGACTGGACCCGGACTAAACCCGGACTAGACCCGGACTAGACCCGGACTGGACCCGGACTAGACCCGGACTGGACCCGGACTGGACCCGGACTAAACCCAGTCTGGACCCGGACTGGACTAGGACTAAAGCAGATCTGAGTCTTGACTAAACGAGGCCTGAATCGGGACTAAACCAGGACCAGACCAGGACTGGAGCAGGTGCAGACGGGGCTGAGGACCCAGACCCAGAGAGGAATAAATTAAGGAATGATCTAGAAATTAACTTGGACCAAACCCAAGACCGAAGACGGACTGGACCAGGACTAAACCAGGACTAAACCAGGACTAAACCAGGACTAAACCAGGTCTGATCCAAACCTCTGGCTGGAACGGATCTGATCTGGTTGATATTGATTTGTTGATCTTGGTCTGGTCTTAGTCCTCATTTAGTCCTGGTTTAGTCCTGGTTTAGTTGTGATGCTGTTGTCATGGAAACCGAGACATTAATTACATCATTACAAACATTCTAAACCTGAACTGGACCGGGACTGGACCGGGACTGGACCGGGACTAATCCAAATCCTTTTTATTTTTGTCTTAATTTAAAATCTATAAATCCATAACTTCCTGTTCGTCTTGTAAACCGGGGTCACATCCGGAGGTCGTCTCCATGGTGACGCAGCTCGGGTCGGGGGTCGGGGTCGGGGGTCGGGGTCGGGGGTCAGGGGTCGGGGGAGTTTGGGGCTGAGGCCAAAAAGACAAACACAGAATCAAAAAATAAAAAGGAGAATTTAAACCGACAGATCTCAGACTTTTACATTTAGACACGTGGAACAAAAAGTTCTGCTGCACCAGGACCAGACCCTGAACCAGGACCAGACCCTGAACCAGGACCAGACCCTGAACCAGACCCTGAACCAGGAGACCCTGAACCAGGACCAGACCCTGAACCAGGACCAGACCCTGAACCAGGACTGGACCTTCTTCTTCCAACTTCTCCCGGACGTCACATCTGGACGAGGTGTTGCAGGTTTATTGTGTCTCCAGAACATGGAGGTGGAGACAGGAGACAGTTCCTCTTGGAGATCTGGACGGGGCTGGAGAAGGTCCTGAACCATCAGCAGGACCCACACCTGCTCGTGTGTGCAGGACCAGGCTGAGCTCTGCTCGTGTCCTACAGAACCTCCAGCAGGACACGAGTGTCTCTGTAGAACATCACAGATTTGGTGAGGGTCCACGTTCTGTAGGCGGCGCCAGGCTCACCGCCCGGCACCGTGGAGCTCCACTGGTGTTTGGAGATCACACCGGGTTTGGCAGGTCCTCCACTGGAGCCCTGAGCTCCTGTGACAGACGTGAAAGAGTCTGGAGAAGATGAGGAGAAGGTTCTGCTCCTGCTCCAGGGTTCACAGGAGGTTTGGTGGTGGGTCAGTGATGTTCTGAGGAGGCAGATCTATGGAGGGACGCAGAGACGTCCACCGACGAGGAAACACCCGTCTGATGCCATCAGGT
>NW_026571175.1:38326109-38331109 GCF_026225935.1 Boleophthalmus pectinirostris | reverse complement strand
GTCCTGGTTTAGTCCTGGTTTAGACCTGGTTTAGTCCTGGTTCAGTCCTGGTTTAGTCCCTGGTTCAGTCCTGGTTTAGACCTGGTTTAGTCCTGGTTTAGTCCTGGTTTAGTCCTGGTTTAGACCTGGTTTAGTCCTGGCTCAGTCCTGGTTTAGTCCTGGTTTAGACCTGGTTTAGTTCTGGTTTAGTCCTGGCTCAGTCCTGGTTTAGTCCTGGTTTAGACCTGGTTTAGTCCTGGTTTAGTCCTGGTTTAGTCCTGGTTCAGTCCTGGTTTAGACCTGGTTTAGTTCTGGTTTAGTCCATATTAAATCTTTTTTCTCACACGTTCTTTTCTCTTCCTGTCCTCATGTGCTCTCTCTCTCTCTCTCTCTCTCTCTCTCTCTCTCTCTCTCTCTCTCTCTCTCTCTCCTCCATCTCTTCTTTCTTCTTTCTTTTTTCTTCTTTCTTCTTCTGTCTCTGTGTTTTTGGTCCAATCACGTCGTTCGTCTGGAGTCGCTCTGATAAATGATCCCTGCTCCTCGGCCAATCAGAGCGCTCCTCCTGCTGTTACCGGGCAGATTTACTCCAGAACCAAAACCAAAGCCACAGACACAGACCCTGCCTCCTCTTCCTCCTCTTCCTCCTCTTCCTCCTCTTCTTCCTCTTCCTCCTCTTCCTCTTCCTCTTCCTTCTCTTCTTCCTCTTCTTCCTCCTCTTCTTCCTCTTCCTCCTCTTCCTCCCGTGTGTGTGGGAGGGCATCTGACACACAGGTTTTTAAACTGTGTGATTGGAGCTCGTCTGCAACTTTAGGCGTAAAATGTTTTATTAAAGTGAAATCAAATCTCCAGCACAAATGAGACAAACATGAAGCCCGCCCCCGCCCGCCCCGCCCCCGTCCGCCCGCCCGCCCCGCCCGCCCGCCCGCCCGCCCCCGTCCGCCCGCCCCCGCCCCCGCCCCCGCCCGCCCCCGCCGCTGTTACATTCACTAAAGCCACATTCTGGGTTTTTGTGTTTCAGCTGGTCTGAGGGGGTCCTCCCCCACCGCATCACTTCCTGTTCACTTCCTGTTTGGTCACATGACTCTGAGGGGTGGAGCTTCGTTCACGGTGAGTTTGGCCCAAAGTGTGTATAAAAGTGTGTGTGTTTGTGTGTGTGTGTGTTTGTGTGTGTGTTTGTGTGTGTATGTGTATGTGTTTGTATGTGTGTGTGTTTGTTTGTGTGTCTGTTTGTGTGTGTGTGTGTGTTCAGCTGTGATGATGCTCTTGTTGCCGTGGTTACAGGCTCTGTGGATTTCAGATTCTAGAATGTGATGATGTCATTGTGATGATGTCATTGTGATGATGTCATTGTGATGATGTCATTGTGATGATGTCATTGTGATGATGTCATACTCTCAGACATTGTACTTTGTCATGAATTATCCAAAAAGTAAACACACAAAAGTTGAATCGTGAACAGATTCTGAGATTTGACTCAAACAAAACTGTGCCTTTAATTCATTTAACACACCACCTAGCCCCGCCCCCTGCAGGCGGGTGGACAGTCCCTGCCTCAAGTGGACGAGTTCAAGTGTGTCGGGGTCTTGTTCTGGAGTGAGGGGAGGACGGAGCGTGAGATTGACAGGTGGACAGGTGGACAGGTGCAGCGTCTGCAGTGATGCGGTCGCTGTATCGTTGTGGTGAAGAGGAGCTGAGCCGAAAGGTGAAGCTCTCGATTTACCCTCAGTCTTCGTTCCTCCTCTCACCTCTGGTCATGAGTCTGGGTAGTGACCGAAAGGACGAGATCGCGGATACAAGCGTCGAAATGAGTTTCCTCCGCAGGGCGTCTCCCTTAGAGACAGAGTGAAGAGCTCGGAGTAGAGCCGCTGCTCCTCCACGTGGAGAGGAGCGTCTGAGGGGAGGAGCTCGGAGTAGAGCCGCTGCTCCTCCACGTGGAGAGGAGCGTCTGAGGGGAGGACGTCTGTTCTGACGTCTCCTGGACGTGTCCCTCAGGAGGTGTTCATGTCCCAGCAGGAGGAGGAGGAGACCCAGGACACACTGGAGGGACCATGTCTCTGGGCTGGACTGGGAACACCTCAGGTCCCACTGGAGGAGCTGGAGGAAGTGTCTGGGGTGAAGGAAGTTTGGGAGTCTCTGCTCAGACTGATGCCCCCGAGACCCGACCCCGGATCAGTGGAAGAAAATGGATGGATGGATTATTTATTTAATTTAACCTCGTCTGAGTTAAATTTTCAGCCTATGAAACGTTTTGATGTGATGATGTCACCTGAAAACAGCAATGTTTAACTCCGCCCACAAGTCTCATAGCAACACAAGAGCCAATCAGGATGGAGGAGGTTAAAAACGCAGGAGCTGTCAATCAAACCTGTTAAGGCGAGTGGGAGGGGCCTCAGGGAGTGAAGGCGTCTGATTGGTCCTTTATTTCTGTTCAGATTTGGATTTAAGAACGACACTGGGGTCACTGGGGTCACTGGGGTCACTGGGGTCAGCGTGTGGTTCCGTTTGGCGTCGGCGTCAGTGGTTTTTAAAAACACGGTGGAGCTGTGTCTTTTCCAAACGCTCGTGTTTTTCTCTCGTCAGATTCCGTCGGCCATGTTTCTCTGACATCACCAGACTCCGCCCCCTCTCCCCTCCGGTCCCGCCCCCACCCAACATGGCGCGCCGTGATTGGCCGTCGCTCCTGTGCTTCCTGTGCGTCTCCATGGCAACCGCGGTGATGTCATCGATCCCCACAGACCAGGAGCCAATCAGCATCGTCTCCTGGGAACGTGAGTCCAGCCAATCAGAGACCAGGACTAAACCAGGACTGAACCAGGACTAATCCAGGACTGAACCAGAACTAAACCAGGACTGAACCAGGACTAAACCAGGACTAATCCAGGACTGAACCAGGACTAATCCAGAACTAAACCAGGACTGAACCAGGACTAAACCAGGACTAAACCAGGACTGAACCAGAACTAAACCAGGACTGAACCAGGACTGAACCAGAACTAAACCAGGACTGAACCAGGACTGAACCAGGACTGAACCAGGACTGAACCAGGACTGAACCAGGACTGAACCAGACTGAAACCAGGACTCCAGGACTGAACCAGGACTGAACCAGGACTAAACCAGGACTGAACCAGGACTGAACCAGAACTAAACCAGGACTGAACCAGGACTGAACCAGAACTGAACCAGGACTGAACCAGGACTGAACCAGAAATAAACCAGGACTGAACCAGGACTAAACCAGGACTGAACCAGGACTGAACCAGGACTGAACCAGGACTGAACCAGGACTGAACCAGAACTAAACCAGGACTGAACCAGGACTGAACCAGAACTAAACCAGGACTGAACCAGGACTGAACCAGGACTGAACCAGGACTGAACCAGGACTGAACCAGGACTGAACCAGGTCTGTTCTCGTTTCAGGGGCTTTGAGGTTCCCGTGTTTTCTTGGTTCTCTTCAGGACAACGACACTCAGAGACTCGGTTTGGATTTTCAGAGAATGACCCGAGTCCAACACCTGCTCTACATCGCTGCCAGGTACAAGTACTACAAGTACTACTACAAGTACTATGAATACTGCAGTACTACTGATACTGCAGTACTATGAATACTGCAGTACTACTGATACTGTAGTACTTCTGATACTGCAGTACTATGAATACTGCAGTACTTCTGATACTGCTGAATACTGCAGTACTTCTGATACTGCAGTACTATGAATACTGCAGTACTACTGATACTGCAGTACTATGAATACTGCAGTACTTCTGATACTGAATACTGCAGTACTTCTGATACTGCAGTACTATGAATACTGCAGTACTTCTCTCAGTCGTTTTACTGGAGGATTCTTCAAACTTTCTTCTAAAATTGTTCCTCATCACAAATCTGTCTGAAGAAGTTTTAGAGTCAAGCATGTTTGTGTAATCTAGTGATCTCTCCTAGATCCAAACTCTCCTTACAGTCAGCAGTACGAGTCTGTACGAGGCTCCGCCCCCCCAGGCTCCCACACGACAACTCTCCATAAAAACACAAAACACGACACTGAAGTGAAGCGAGCGACTGGACCTGGTGTTTGTGCAGGAGTTTCCTCAGCGACGCTCTGAAGGGGGAGCCACTTATGTTCACTTTGGATTTTTGTGTGAAATGTGATTTTTGTTTTGCGAGCTCGTTCACATTTTAAGTTAAATGTGACTTGTGTGTGATCTCCAGTGTGAACTTTAAATGCCACGTCACACAGTGAGGTTTGAGTTTCGTGGTTGTGGTTTTCTTCCAGTTTCTGCCAACTTCAGCTCAGAACAGTGACGTTTGTCTTGTTGATGACACCTGGAGGTGGATGAACGTGACCTGGAGGTGGATGAACGTGACCTGGAGGTGGATGAACGTGACCTGGAGGTGGATGAACGTGACCTGGAGGTGGATGAACGTGACCTGGACGTTCAGACTGAAGTCACACATCAGAAGATCAGATCAGTTTGGGTTTGAGGAGCACAGATCCAACACTAAGTTCAGAGTTTAGCCTGATGTGACCAAATCAGATTTTTTTGTCCTTATTCTCCTGTATCTGATCTTTTAATGACGTCTGAACCACACAGATCAGATTTGTTCAGACGTGACTCAGGACACTTGGATCTGTCCTCAAACCCAAACACATCTGATCTTCAACATGTGACTTCAGTCTGAACGTCCAGGTCACGTTCATCCACCGACACGAGTCACAAATGTTCACAAACGTTCTTCTCGTCTTCTCCACGACCAAAACCCTCGTCCTTCTCCCTCTCAGTCTCCTCCTTAAAACTGGTCATGTTCTGGCTCCGGTTCCACAGCAGCTTTAAAATCTCCCCAAAAAAAAAAAAAAAATCTGATTTCACAAAAAAATCTGAATTGAGCTTTAAGCCCTGCAGTCTGAACGTGCTCTGAAGGGGGAGGGACTTAGCACAGAGAGCACAGGGCGGGGAGACTCAGATCGTGTCCAACATGTTCTTCGTGTTTTTCAGAGATCACGTTTTCGCCATGAACT
>NW_026571175.1:38316109-38318609 GCF_026225935.1 Boleophthalmus pectinirostris | reverse complement strand
TGTGTGTGTGTGTGTGTCTGTGTGTGTGTGTGTGTGTGTGTGTGTGTCTGTGTGTGTGTGTGTGTCTGTGTGTCTGTGTGTGTGTGTGTGTGTGTGTGTGTGTGTGTGTGTGTGTGTGTGTGTGTGTGTGTGTCTGTGTGTGTGTGTGTGTGTGTCAGTCTGTGTGTGTGTGTGTCTGTGTGTGTGTGTGTGTGTGTCTGTGTGTGTGTGTGTGTGTGTGTCTGTGTGTGTGTGTGTGTGTGTGTGTGTGTGTGTCTGTGTGTGTGTGTCTGTGTGTGTCTGTGTGTGTGTTTGTCTGTGTGTGTGTGTGTGTGTGTGTGTGTGTGTGTGTCTGTGTGTGTCTGTGTGTGTGTGTGTGTGTGTGTGTGTGTGTGTGTGTGTGTGTGTGTGTGTGTGTGTGTGTGTGTGTGTGTGTGTGTAGTTATATATTTAAACATATATATTTACATATATTTTACACATATTTCTGTTCTGGGTTTGTTGAAAGTGTTTACAGTTTATACATGTATATACAGTGTAATGGTTGTGCACATGAGTGTGTACTGTGTTTATACATTTTACATATACACATATATATTTTATATATATATATATATATATATATTGTGTGTATGTTCCAGGCTTGTTTAAACTGTTCTGTGTTTACATTGTTTACAGTGTAATGTACATGTGTCTATAGTAGATTTATATATTTTAAAATATATTTTACACATATATATTTTTATATATATATATATATATATATATATATATATATATATTTGTGTTTGTTCCAGGCTCGTTTAAACTGTTCTGTTCCTGGAGATTCGTTCTTTTACTTTGACGTTCTTCAGTCGATCACAAACGTTCTGCAGATTCAAGGGCGCCCCACTGTGGTCGGAGTCTTTACTACACAGACCAACAGGTACAAGTACTACTACTACTACTACTACTACTACTACTACTATTGCAAATACTACTACTACTACTACTACTACTGCAAATACTACTACTAGTACTACAAACACTGTTCTTGTGGACTATATAAATTCCGTGAGGCTCCTGAACGTCTCAGGACGTTGTGTTCGACGTGTGTCGTTTTCACAAACTCACACTGTGTGTTTGTGTGAAGTATTTACGGCTCAGTGTAGTACTGATATATATTTGTATATATATTTGTATATATTTATATATATTTGTATATATCTTGTGTATTTGTGTGCAGTATTCCGGGCTCGGCCGTCTGCGCCTTCTTCATGGACGACATCGAAAATGTTTTTAACGGAAAATTTAAAGAACAAAAAACCTCAGACTCGTCCTGGACCCCGGTCCCCGAGAACCAGGTCCCAAAACCCAGGTAAGACCAAGACCCGGTCTAACCCCAAGACCCGGTCTAACCCCAAGACCCGGTCTAACCCCAAGACCCGGTCTAACCCCAAGACCCGGTCCAACCCCAAGACCCGGTCTAACCCCAAGACCCGGTCCAACCCCAAGACCCGGTCTAACCCCAAGACCCGGTCCAACCCCAAGACCCGGTCTATAACCAGACTAACCTCCAGAACCAGGTCCAGTCCTTTGGTCCGTTGGTTCATTTGAGCTCAGAAGTTTTTTATTTTCATTTTTCTTGATTTAATCATTTGTTTTCAGACCAGCCCCGTGAGTCTGTTTAATCTTCTGGTTCTCCTCAGGCCCGGTTCTTGTGCTGGAGACCCTCCCGCTGAGGACTTCAGGTCGTCGGTTCAGTTCCCAGACCAGGTCCTGAGCTTCAGTAAAAGTTTCCCCCTGATGGACCCGAGTGTCTGGTCTGTGCTGCAGCGCCCCCTGTTCACCCAGACCAGCTCCAGGTACAGAACCCGACCAGAACCAGACCCAGACCAGACCCAGACCAGACCCAGACCAGCTCCAGGTACAGAACCCGACCAGAACCAGACCCAGACCAGACCCAGACCAGCTCCAGGTACAGAACCCGACCAGAACCAGACCCAGACCAGACCCAGACCAGACCCAGACCAGCTCCAGGTACAGAACCCGACCAGAACCAGACCCAGACCAGACCCAGACCAGCTCCAGGTACAGAACCCGACCAGAACCAGACCCAGACCAGACCCAGGTACAGAACCCGACCAGAACCAGACCCAGACCAGACCCAGACCAGCTCCAGGTACAGAACCCGACCAGAACCAGACCCAGACCAGACCCAGACCAGCTCCAGGTACAGAACCTGACCAGAACCAGACCCAGACCAGCTCCAGGTACAGAACCCAACCAGAACCAGACCCAGACCAGACCCAGACCAGCTCCAGGTACAGAACCCGACCAGAACCAGACCCAGACCAGACCCAGACCAGACCCAGGTACAAACCTAGACCAGAACCAGACCAGAGCTGACTGAGACCTGAGACCTAACCAGGTCTAGATTGGATTATAGTCCTGGTTCAGTCCTGGTTCAGTCCTGGTTCAGTCCTGGTCTCTGGTCTCAGGTCCAGACTCTCGTCTTTGGCCGTGGACGTCTCCGCTGGAC